>NW_008683233.1:66305-72237 GCF_000695815.1 Acanthisitta chloris
GTAAAACCATATAGACTTCACCAAATCTTTACATGAACCATCAGAACATCCCCATTCTTCCAAAAGAATCTGACATCATTAACCTACACAATGTAGTTAAAAATATGAGGAAAATAGACAGAATTTCTGAAGACTGGAATGAAAAACTATGAAGTTCTCTGAAGATAAGCAATGTTAAGAGTTGGCTGATTAAATGGACAAAAAAACCATATAGACTTCACCAAATCTTTACATGAACCATCAGAACATCCCCATTCTTCCAAAAGAATCTGACATCATTAACCTACACAATGTAGTTAAAAATATGAGGAAAATAGACAGAATTTCTGAAGACTGGAATGAAAAACTATGAAGTTCTCTGAAGATAAGCAATGTTAAGAGTTGGCTGATTAAATGGACAAAATGTACTTTTAAAAAGTTTGTCAGGACTTAAGAAAAATAAGCCATCACTTAGTTTTGTTCACTCTTCATACTTAAAGCCATCTACTGCATATACTTTAAATAGTCCAGTTAAACAGGATGTAGAGCTATTTAAACATAAATACTATTAGTACTGGGATCCAAGATGAGGAATAGGCTCAAAATCTGTCTGGTTATGGCACATGCTCTGACCTAAAAACTATTTCGATTGGTATGTTTCAATGCAAACCTCTGGTACTCAGAATAAAAGGATTCTAGGTGTTTATCCATCATGGTCTGCAGATTTCAATTTCATAGAAAAGCATAAAGGGTTTTTCTCTTTTTGATTGAGAGGGATATCATTGTTTTGTGGTTTTGTTGGTTTTTTTTTTTTTTAACAGTTTCAGGACTTTGATTTTAATTAGTTTTATTTTGTATGTCTTTAATTGCCTGGCATTCCTTATCACTCTATTTCAACCACCTCAGCTATTTTCTGTCTTAGATCTATCCATAAATTTAAAGCATTCCATTAAGAAGAGTTTCTTAAAGTCTTTCAAGAAGTTGTTCTTATACTACCATTTTCCACAATTAAAGGATTTTATCACAACATTAACAAAACCATACAGATTTAGCCATTATCCATCTATGGGCAACTGGCCCACAGGAAAAGCATTAGTACAAATTGTGGCACGATTCCTAAGAAGAAATCAAGATGCTTCATGCCTGATCCAATTTGGACAACCACCACGGAGGCAGCAGTGTCAGCCAAAGACAGGAATACACAGTCTGTAAATGATAGACTGCATTGCCACCTGAAGCAATAATTGGTCTCCACATGCCACAATAGGACAGACTCAATTTCTCAAAGTTTCTTCTTATCTTTCAGCTCACACACAAGAACATGAAGTGCAGCTGAGGACTTGGCATTGACCAAAGAAGAAAAGAGGATTTCCAGCTGGATCCATGAAATTCTTCCTTTCATCAAGGAGCACAGTGTGGTTAACGTCAAAAGAAACAGTCAAATGGATCAGCAGATATCTGACTTCCACTTGTAACAAGTACACGGAGCACACAGCAGTACCTAGTTACCCAGTGACATCCCTAGATAAAAAATTTGGGCCATAAAACTTGAAGGTAAAGGGAATGGATAACTGTCACAACAACTAATAGTTTTGTTGGTGCGGAGAAAAAAAGCCTAAATAAAATTACACTGTCAAACTTCTACAGATGTTACCACTGAACAATCAGTTATACAAATTTTTTTACCTAAAAATTCCCCTGCAAAATGCAGTTAAAATGGCCAATCTTCAGCTGCATAAATGTAAAAAAAACATTTTGAAGACTAATCAGCATCTATATGGGAATGTTTGGAAAAAGACAGGGACTTTGTAACTCAAAATAACTTGTTGAGGCTCAATCAAACATGATAATTTTAATGGTAAGAAAACTTCAGAGGAGGGATAGCCAGCCAAACTCTGCAAGGGGAGCAGGGATCTATACCTGTTTCAATGCACACACTTCAGCTAATTAACCATTGCAGCCTGAGACCAGTACACAGAGGGAAATTGAAGAGGTAGAGAGGAAACAATCAAAATTTGTCACCCACCACATACTTGAAACCCCTGTTAGGACTGAGTTATCACACTGTATTGAGAAATCTATGCTTGCTGGTGACATCAGTACAAAGACTGTACTGTAAAGATGTCTATAAAACCTTTTTTTCTCATAACCGTGGAAAAAGTCAAGATCGAGTGACGGACTGGGAGATAAATGGTACAAATAGCTAAGAGAGTTGGCTCACATCCTCCTGAACTCTTGCCATAAACAATGTCTGGGAATGGCCAGAGGCTCCTCCAGGATAGGAGCTGTGCTTGTTCCAATGGCAGAAGACTGGAATTTCCAGCACAAGCTCTGTGTGAATTACAAGGTCAAGCCGTTCAAACCTGCACTTTTGTGAAGATCCCAAGAGAACAGAACTGAAATGCCCACATCTAATTTCATCATTATTATTGTCTCAAATCCTCAGTGAACTTAGAGAAAACTGACTTGGCAGATCTGACAGCTGCACTCAGAATCAGCTGGGAAAGGGCACTGGGTGGCAGAGAGATAACATCATTTTTAAGCTTTACCATGCCAAGGCAACCCTTTTCTTTTTCTCCTTTGCTCAGCATGGCTCACTGCATGTCCTGTCACCTTGCAGAATCAGTGGTAACAGCTAAATGACACATGAACTTACTTTTGAACACAGGATTTGAAAATAGTAGGAATACAAGAACAGCTAACAAAATGAATTTTCAGAATGCCTCCAGCAGTTACCATTTGGATGATGGGAGAATGGTTTTTGAAAGCATTCTGCATTCTCTTTGTTAAAATAACATCAAAGTGGTATAAATAATGTTGTTCTAATTTTATGAAAATAAAGAATGTGTTTAAAACTCTAGATACTCACCAGGAACACTGAGAATACTAACAGCAGTTGGATTTTATAATGATGAATTAACAAGTAAACAGGAAACCATAATTTTTCAAGTCTCGTGAGGCAGATAAGGAATGAGAGAGTTCTGGCTCAACATATATCTCTTCACATATTTCTATGCATACCTAATAAATACACTTTACAGAAACACATGTATGTTTGACCACACATATGTGAAAAGACTCAGAGAAACAATTTCAAGATTAGCTTAAATAACAAATACAAACAATCTTAACTGAATACATTACTAGGGCAGCACAATTAAGCTTTCAAAGTCTAAAAAGTGTCCACAAAAGTTTGCACAGGAAACCTGACATTTTTTTCCCTCTGCTACATGCCAAGACAAAGTTTCATTCAAGCATCATACATTTATTTCCCCCCAGAGAGTCTCTGTCCATTTAATGCACAGGATGGACTGTTCTCAATAAAAAATGAAAATATATCAAAGTATTTAAATGCTTAAAAATGTAATCTCATGGTTTATTTACATGATGTTCTCAAAAATCTGTTCTGAAGGCAAGTTAAGTTTTGTGAGGGCCTGATTCCATGGAGTTAATCAGCATAATATGTATTTTACAATAAAATGTTATTAGCTAAATAAGTTGTAGGGTTTTTTTAATATTTTTTTTTAAAAACAAGAATTGATGATTAGCAAAATGGAAGTGTGAGTTAAAAACTCACAACGAAGTCACAAAAGCTGTCTTCTCTTCTTCAGCAATCACTTGTCCCTCGACTTTATTGGCCACAAATGAGGAAGGGATTCAGCAGGGAGCAGCTGCCTTTATTACACAGCCCAAATTCACCCTCTGAGTGCTGGACACCCTTGGAAATAAATGGTAAAAATGATAAGTGCTCCTGCAGTTCAGAACTGCATAACTGTGTGTGCACGCACACATGTAACTCCTCTGGAAGTTGTGTAATGTCAGCATTCAGCACTAGACTTTCAGATGTCTTGTTTCCAAGTTGCCTGATCTCCTCCTGGCCCAGTACTTCCTCCCTCCATCACAATACCAACACCCATCTTGCCTTCTGCACAAAGGCTCCTTTCCCCCCAACAATCCGCTCTCCATCTCCTCTTTTCTATTTGCACCCTTGAGTCAAGGGTCTCAGGTCCCATGCTCAATGTCATGGCAGCACTTGGCCATGGTGAGGACCAATGGGTGCCATCCCACCTCCTGAAGGG
Source organism: Acanthisitta chloris (assembly GCF_000695815.1). Lineage (NCBI taxonomy): Eukaryota > Metazoa > Chordata > Aves > Passeriformes > Acanthisittidae > Acanthisitta > Acanthisitta chloris. The sequence goes on from NW_008683233.1 coordinate 70,364, forward strand.
TCATATTCAGCCTGGCTCAGCTGATGAAACTTTGGGACTGGTAAGGGGTAGGAGCACACACATCACCATCAGAAAAATTAACTGCCAGCTGTCACAAGTCTGACCAGCTGCAAACAGGTTTTCAGATATGCAACCACGGATAAACTTCTTAAAGGAACCTCCTTCCATTCTACATACACCCTTTACTGACCTTGCTTCCAAATGGGGCAGGTAAAAAGTACACATTTTTCTAGAGGAGAAAAACAGACAAAGTCCTACAGAAGTTCAGCTTTTTCTAAGTCTATCCATTTATTCTCATTACTTACTATCATTTCTTCCTCTCTTCCCCTTTCCTGTCCCTCCCTCCAAGAAGAATAAAGCACTTAGCATGGAAAGCTACAAACAAATTAGACTTTGGAGAAGTTATAAATCATTGAAAACAGTATTTTATAATGGAAATTGCCAGGCAGTTTTAGCTACAGACATTTCAACTTGAGCTGCCTGTAATAACTAACTGTGATAAGCTGGAGTAACAAGGAGAAGGCATTCAGACCCTGGGGTGACAAGAGCAGTTAGCATGGGCTGTACAGCATTTGGGAAATGCATTAGTCAAGAAGTTCCAGCTGTGTGGTCTGTGGAGCACTTGCCTGTCATCCACGAAGAACTGCTTGGTTACATGATGCTGAATCCCCTCATTTTCAACTGCTAAATTGCATTAAAAGGCAGATTGGGTTTCCTAATCTCTTTATCAATGGACACCTGGTCACCACAGAAAGACATATTAGTGTAAGTCTTTGGAGGAAGAGAAAGCTGGTGTCCTCATAGGTGATGTCTGTAAGACAAGCCCTCTCAGAGGATGCAATCTGTGCTGTGAAATGGTTGGGAGTCTTGCGCTAGACCATTAAATACACTTGTATTTGTAGAATACTTACAGATGAGGAAATCTTTCCCACATCCTTCTGCCTCTCCTCAACCCTGCAGCCAGTTGAGCCAGTTGTTTGCTGCATCAGTGGGGAAACAAGAGTCATTCCCTGTGAACCCTAGGCCTTACTGATTCCTGTGGGAGTCTCCACATCAGTGTGTTATTAACATTATTCTCATACTGTATCCAAAACTCAGAACTGCACCATCTACCAAGAAGAAAATGAATTCTATCCCAGCTGGAACCAGGACAACATGCATCAAGAAAGCTACTTCAGCCTTTTTCAATGGCATTAAAAATAACTCTTTCAAGGTCTTGCTCAACTTCACCAGAAAATCTCTCCTAAGAACAATAATTACACCAAAGGAAGTGAGTCCCTCCTTCACTCAGCATATTCATCACAGTTTCAATACAGGCACTTTATTGTAAACATAGACAAGAGAGAAAGGGAAACAAAAAAGCAGAACTAGCTATGATCTCATCCACATCCATGCACTGAAGGGAACCATACAGGGTCGAGCTGAGGCAGGGAGGCAGACAAACAAAGAAGCAGTAACTCCTCAGGCTATCTCACACAGACAACTCTGCACAAACACACCACAAAGTTAGGACTTCTCAAACCAGGATGAAATTATTTGCTCTCATTTACAGCACTCTCTGCCTTTGCAGGACACCTTGAAATCTCTATACAAATAATGTGCACCTCTGCCACTGTTGGCCCAAGATACAGTGGGCCTCTCTGTGCTCAGAGGATCATTTTGTTTGTGAACAAATAAGGAGGGGAATCTGTGATCTTCCTCTTTGAAACATATCTGCCAGAGACAGTCAGAAAAGGAAAACAAGAAGAGAAAACAGCCACCAGTGCAAAGCAGCTGAATGAACCCAGCTAAGAACATTTTGATACTTAATATTGACCAAGTAAAAAAAAAAAATCCCTAAATATCTATATATATACATCCATATAAATTTACTA
>NW_008683234.1:0-6478 GCF_000695815.1 Acanthisitta chloris
TCAGGTCGGACCGTGGGTCCCAGCTGAGCCCGCAGCCCCCGGGAGGGTCGCAGGTCTGTCTGAGCCACAGGATCCCCTGGCTCCTGGTGCGTTTGGCTCCTGTGGGTCTCCCCGGTTTGTTCCCGAGGTTTCAGTGCCCTCTGGCAGAATTGCACATCTGTGGGCTGTGTGAGGATGGGATATGCATCTTCCCCCCCCCAAGCTCCCTCCAGCTCCCACAGCATTGAATTTTCATTCCTGATTCATCTATTCCAAGCCTTGCCCCCCAGCTCCCACAGCATTGAATATTCATTCCTGATTCATCTATTCCAAGCCACGCATGGGTTTATAACCCTCTCTCCATTATCTTATTGTGTCTTCCCAGCCTCTGCCATCATTCAGTGTTCATCATCTTTGTCCCCTTCCTTTGTGTGTTGTCTCTGTCAGGTTTGTGCTGGGGGAGCAGCACACAGCAGTATCCTGGATGCTATGGCATTGATTTATACAGTGGCATAATGAAGTTTTCTCTCCCTTTCCCAACAGATCTCTTTGCCTTTTTATTCAAGCACTGGGTTCTATTAAACTAGCATTTGTCTCTCTAATCTCTCAGTGTCACGAGGCCCTTGTCACTGTTTGTCTCTGCTGCATCTGTACTTGCAGAGCACAGTTCCTGCTCCCTTTTAGTCCTCTTATTTTTACTAGAAAGATCCTTCCCCTTTGTGTACCAATGTGTACAGAAAAGTGTCTCCTTTCCTCTGGTTTGGTGGTGGCACATAGGCCATGGCACATCTGCTGCCATTTCGGTCATTTTCAGCTGAACTGGGACACGCTATTTCTTGGTGGTGCTTGTCTGCTCTTCCCTGCCTTCAGATTCTGACATCCTCACTGATTTCTGGTCTTTGAGGGCTGTGTTCTCCCTCTGACCATCTTCACTTTGGGAAGGGCCATGAAAGGTGTAACTGCTGCCTCTCATTGTGTCGTTAGATGAGGCACAGCTGGGAACTGGGCTCTGAGAGCTTGCTGGAGCTCACTCTTGCATGGGGATGGTTCAGTCAAGCTGGACTGGTTGGCACTGGGCTCCAGGAGACTCCCAGCACAGGTCTTAAGTGGCTCAGAGATCCCTGGCATGGTGTCCAGGTTCTCCATGACCAGTGGTGCAGCTCAGAGCTCAGGAGTTCCATGTGGAGCATTGCTCTTCCAGGCAGGAGAGCCTGCTCTGCCAAGAGAGCCTCTTCTCCCTCAGTGTGCATGGTGTGCTCTATAGTCCTGCTTGCCCCTGAGCTCTCTGGCATATTTCTTGCTTTCCAGGTGGAACCAGGTGTACAACCACTGGGACCTGCCTTGGAAGGACATGAAAATTTCCCCCCCAAAAATGCAATAACAGGCAAACAGAGCAGCAAACAGATACAGCAGCTGGTGAGTTGTGAGCCTACTTTGGGGGGAAGGAGAGCTAATGCTTCTTTTTTTCTCCTGGGGTTCTCACCTGTGCAATCCCCAAAATCTCTGCCTGGAGGAGTAGGAAGCTTGAGGAATGAGTGGGACAACACAGGAGGGTGTTGCTGGCTGACAATGTCACACTGAGTATGTCACACTCAAATGAGAGGGAAACATCCCAGTAGGTTTTGTGCTGTGTTTGGTTTGAACTGGGGGACAGATGTGACTGTCCTGAGACAGATGTGGATGAGGAATATGCCCCTTGTATATTATTCCAGCAAACTAGGACAGTTCATAAGGAGGTTTAGCAGCTCTTGTCTGTCTGAGTAGCCCAGAGGGTTAGAGGTACATCACCAGAGCATGTCTGTGCTCTGGGTAGGTGTCATTGGGATTAGAGTAGGAGCTAAGAGAACACAGCTGATGTTTCAAGCTGAAAATGTTACCCAGCTCTGTCTTTTTGTCCCCTGCATCCTGTCCTCCATCCAAACAGGGACAATCTGTGCAAGTGTGAAGCTGTTTCCAGCAGATGAAAGGCTCAGGGAAGAGAAGAATAGTTATTCCACTTGAAAAACTTTTTGGTTTTCCTACCTTTCAAAAAAATCTCCCTTGGTTTCTACATTATTTATGTTTATCACAAACAGATTTCCATAAGATGACAAAAATAGCTAATGCAGCACTGGATCTGTGAAGCTGAGCTTGAATTTCTTATGCTTTGTGAGAGTGTGGATTTGCTGATCTACTTCTGTTGCTTCCTGCAGGAATCTGAACTCAAGAAAAAGCGCAAAAAATGTGAAAACCTTGAGCATGAAGTGAGGAAAAAGCATAAAAGATGCAAAGAACTAGTAAGTTCTTGTTGCCTACTGCTGTGAGCACAATGGCAGAAGAGGAGTTAGGTGGTTCTGTGCCTCCCTTGGATCCCCTTCAGCTTATCTCACTAAGGAATCACCAGTCTTTGTGTTTCTTTGAACAGTGGCACAAATTTGGGGCTCCAGCCCTTGAGGCTGGGATTGTTTATTTAGTCTTGCAGCTGCTGTGGGCTGAATTCAGCTGCATAAATCACTGGATGAAACTCCATGGCCTTTGCTAGTTTGAGGTGATGCATTTTTACAGGCACTCAGACAAGTATCAAGAGATTTCTGTACCTTGAGATGGTAATTACACAAACCCACAGTAATTTTCTTCTGCTTATTTGTTGGCTGAAATCTTGCCTGTTTAATTCCAGGAAAGTTTTTCAGCGCATCTCAGAGCATCTAGATTTCTCCGTTCTGTTTCTGCTTTGCTTTGCTTAGAGATCATAGACTGGTTTGGGTTTGGAGGGACTAAAAGGTCATCTAGTTCCAACCCCAGGCAGAGGGTACTCTGATGCTTCCTCTGATGCTGGAGCAACAGCATCCCAGCAGCATCCTGCACCAGCAAGCAGCAGAATAATTGGGGGAAGTTATTCTGGGGGCCTTGGTGTGATAATTCCCAGTGTTTCTGCCCAGGAGTTCCAGCTGCAGGAGGTACAGAGTGAAAATGCACGACTGGCTGAAGAGAACTTGCAGCTGAATGAGAAGGCTGGATGGGCAGGACAGGTAAGAGCTGTGTCTGGGGCAGGTGGAGCATCAATTTTCCACCATGCCTAAAACTTCCCACACATTTCAGAACTGCTATAAGTGGCAATATTTGTCTTTGCTTGATAATCTGCATTGCTAATAGTCATCAAGCCACAGTGCATCCTGGAACCAAAATATGTGCCTGGAATTAATTCCCTGTAGTAAGTGGAGGAGGTGATGATGATTTCATCAGACTACTGATCTTTCTCACCTGTTCTCTGTGTTTAATCCTGCCATGTGGGGTTAAAAATGCTCACAGACCTTGGTGTTGTTTTGGTATCTCTTCATTATGTAGCTTGTTCCTATCCCAGTCCCTTCCTCTTTGTAAATGGGATGGGGAGGTGACTCTGGTGGGAGAAGGGTGTGTACAGATACAGTGTATCACATTCAGGGCTCATACAGATGCTTGTTTGTTGGTTGGAAGTGAAAGGCAGGGGTAGGGGAGAGTCAGGAGTTTGGTGTCATTGCCAGTAGAGAGCAGAGCTGCACATCAGCCCATTGAGGCACAGGAAGGAATTGTCCTCTGTTATTTCTACAAGGAACACCTCTGGCTGCTGCATGCTAAGGGAATGTCTTTCCTTTCAGGTTGAATCTGAGAATGCTGACCTGAAATTGCAGGTTGTTTTGGTGACTAAGGAAAGGGATTCAGTGATTCAGACGAACCAAGGACTCCAAACCAAGCTGGAGAATCTAGAGCAGGTGCTGAAGGTTAGTAGGATCCACATGGCTAGAAGGACCAAACACCTACTGCTGCCTTTAGATGGCACATGTTGTCTTTTTGCCCTTTTTTGACTATTCTTTTGTCTCTGTGCTTTCACTGGGAATTCTGTGCTTCTGCAGGATCCTGGAACTTGGCCTTTCAGAGTGGGCAGAGGTGCTTTGGAAAAGCTGCTTCAGGGTTTTGGGTGGGAGGGGAGATAAAGGAGATTTTCTTTGTGTTGCTCTGGCTTGTAGGGAGAGTTTCTTACTTTCTTCTCTGTGTAGTCATGACATGAAATGTCATCTGCTCTGGTCTGGTGAGACCCACCTGGAGTGCTGCACACAGTTCTGGTGTCCACAACCTAAGGAGGACATGGAACTGTTGGAGCAAGGCCAGAGGAGACAGTAGAGAGTGTCTGTGTCCAGGTGACCTCTTGTACCTGATCAGAGGACTGGAGAACACCTTCCCTACAAGGACAGGCTGAGAGAGTTGGGGCTGTTCGGCCTGGAGAAGAGAAGGTTGAGTGGAGACCTCAGAGCAACCTGCCAGGAGCTGAACGGGCTCCAGGGAAACTGCAGAGGGACTCTGGGTTAGGAACTGCAGGGACAGGACAAGGGGCAATGGGGAGAAATTGAGAGAGGGAATTTGAGGTGAGATCTTAGGCAGAAGCTTTCCCTGTGGGGGTGGTGAGACACTGGCACAGGTTGCCCAGGGAGGATGTGTCTGCCCCAGCCCTGGCAGTGTTCAAAGCCAGGTTGGATGAAGCCTTGAGCAACCTGCTCTGGTGGGAGGTGTCCCTGCCCAGGACAGGGGGTTGGGACTGGATGATCTCTAAGCTCCATTCCAACCCCTTAACATACTAGGAAGGTATGAAATACAGGCCATGGTTGGCTTCATGGTAAGACACAGGGCAGGACCTTTCAGCTGTGTGTGTTGTTGTGCAGCACATGAGAAATGTGGCTGAGCGGAGGCAGCAGCTGGAACTGGAGCACAAGGAAGCACTGCTAGTCCTGCAGGAGAAGCAAGAGGAGGTCCGGCGGTTGCAGCAGGTATGTGCTCTGTGGGGAGTAGATATTTTACTCTCTGAATCTCTGGAAAACAATGAGGTTCCTGCACATTGTTTCCTTGGAAGTGTGGTGCATGAAGGATTGTGAGTTTATAGGATAAAGTAAACCAAGAAGTGTCTGTGTCCATGTGAGCTCTGGTACCTGAGCAAAGTGGATGTTAATTCTGACCACTCACTGCTGTTTGTCCAAAGACCAAAGATGTTTCAGGCTGTACAGTGGTTTAAATCATGGAATCATGAAGGTTGGAAAAGCCCTCTAAGGTAATTGAGTCCAACCATTCCCCCAGCACTTTCAAGACCACCACCAACCATGTCCCCAAGTGCCACATCCACACCTGTTAAGTCCCTCCAGGGGTGATGACTCCACCACTGTCCTGGGCTCTGTGCCAGAGCATGACCACACTTTCCATGAAGAAATTCTTCCTGATATCCAACCTGAACCTCCCCTGGCACAGCTTGAGGCTGTTTCCTCTCATCCTGTCCCTTGTTCCCTGGGAGCAGACCTGACCCCACCTGGCTGCACCTCCTGGCAGGTAGTTGTAGAGAGTGAGAAGATCCTTCCTGAGCCTCCTTTTCTCCAGGCTGAGCCCACCCAGCTCCCTCAGCTGCTCCTCATCACATTTGTGCTCCAATCTGTGGGCTACAAGGTGTGATGACAGTAGAAGTGAACTCAGCCTACTTTCTTCTTTACTCCCTTATTTCTCCCTAGGCACAGGCAGAGGCAAGAAGGGAACATGAAGGAGCAGTACAGCTTCTAGAGGTAAGACAGAAGGAGACAAGAGGGATGAGTGGTGGCTACAAATTTGGTACCTTTTGTTCTTAATATCAGCTTTCTTGATGCTCTAAGTTTTTGGCTCATGAGCAAAATGCTCTAATGTCTTGCTCAGATGTAATATGTAGCATGTTGCTGCAGTGAAAAAGTGAGGGGTGAAAGTTTTTGGGGATTGAATCCTGGCCTGCTCAGTCCCCAGGTCACTCCATTCAGATTGTGCCCAACAACTCTTTCAGTGGTACATCAAGTAACCATTTTCCAGGGTCATGTGGAGGGAAGAACAATACTTGTGTCCATGTGATGTGAAATTTCTCTTGTGTATATGCTTTTTAATAGGGAAGAATAGGAGGAATATTGGCCTTTGCCATTTGCTCTGGCATCCACATGGAATGTGCTTTGCTGTAGTGGCAGACATTGCAGCCTGGCAGATGGGATGAGCACTGCTCTGGGGTTGGTCTGCATTAGCTCAGTGTTTATCAAGATGACTGTGGAGAAAATCTTGGCTGTGGATCCCTAGAGCTGCAAAGGCAGGGCACCAATGTCTTTTAGTTTGTGGTGTTTGGAATGTGGTGATTGAATGACTGTCAGTGTTGGGTTGGGGATGATGACAAATGGAGCAGCTTCTGCCCTCTCAGTCCACTGAGGTTTTGTGAGCACTGAAACATCCGAGATGAGGAGAAGACCTCACTGCACACCCAGATCTCATGATCATGGGTCTGTGGTCCTGTCTGCCCTGGTGACACACAGTCAGAGGTGACAGAGTGAGCTACCTGTGCCCACAGCTGGGAGCTCTGTGGTTGTAGGGAGCTCAGCATTGTTGGGTGAGATGGGAAGTGTCCCTGATGGAGGAGGTTGCTCCATGACTGCAAAGAGCATAACCTCTGGAGGAGACCTGGCCTGTGCCTGAGCTGTGGAGCCTCAGGGCTCCTGCT
>NW_008683234.1:6488-27924 GCF_000695815.1 Acanthisitta chloris
CTGGGGGAATATCATGGGGATGTGACGTGATGTCCCATTGCCATGTTCCTTGAGAACATCTGTACTTTCAGCTGCTTTTTAGATGGGATCAGCTGAGGCAGCTGCTGTTTAGTTGGGTTCTGAGCAGCTTTTAGGGGAAGGAGGTTTGATGTGGGTTTGATGGGGCTTGGAGCAACCTGGGCTAGTGGAAGGTGTCTCTGCCCATGGCAGAAGGTGGGACTAGATGAGCTTTAAGGTCCCTTCCAACCCAACCCATTCCATGATTCCCAGCACTCTGTGGGCTCAGATCTGGAGAAAGGTCTGGCCACAAAGTGTCCATTCCATTGATTTTATGGGATAAGAGGGCTTGGAATTTAGCACTGACACTCAAAGTTTCTTATCATTTGACTCAGAGCACGCTATGATTTGAGACCTTCAGAAAGTGCCTCTGTGTGTTTGTATGTGGGATTTGGCTTTTGTTTAGCCAGCAGATGCTTTGGGAATGAGGTGGGAATCTCAGTGTGGAACAAGGCAAGAAGCTGGGGAGAAAACAATCTCATTCAGCCTGAGGGTTGGGATATCTCTGGCAGAGTGTTGGGTTTGGCTGGTGTAACCTGATGTGGTTTTCTGTCTCTTCTTTTTGCTTTTCTTCTTGCTCCCAGAGTACCTTGGATTGCATGCAGGTACTGCTCTCATCCTGTCAAACAGGACCTTTTGCCTTCTGTCCTGACTTTGACAGTTGCTTGATATTCTTGTTAACTATACTCTGGAAAAGATTGCAAGAGTGTCACTGCCAGGAAACAAGTGGAATCCCAGGAGCTCCCACTCTGAGCTTGATGGAGCAGCTGCTTTTTTCTTTAAATCCTTTGCTTCTTGACCAATTAGCATTAGGAGCTTAATTTTTTGGGCAATTCCAGATTTTTAGAATTGTCCAACTGGGTCCCTTCTCCATTTAAATATCCTTCGGGAGCTACTTGCAGTCCAAGAGTGAAGTGTTTCCTTCAAAACTTTGGAGTTTTGAATGGTGCAGTCATTGCAAATGAGTGTTGTGGAGAAGAAGACAGGGCCTGGTGGCTTTGGAATTGGATGGGAGATGGGAAGGAGAGATTGTGGATAGTAGTTTTCCTAGGAGAGATAGTAACTAACGAGGTTCTAGTGTGGGACCTGTGCCAGCCTGTTCCCAGAGGATTTGGAAAGGTTTATATGGAAGTGATGAGGTTTGGAGCTGATAGAAAACTGCTTTAACACTTTCAGATCTGACAGATCTCATGAGGGATGGAGACATTAAGTGACACTGTGCAAGGCACATGGAGGAGAGGCAGCTGTGTCATACACAGTGGTGGGCTCAGAATTCCCTATGGGACAGGAGATGCAGGATGTGATGTAGGAGGTTTGTTAAATAGCAACCACAAGGCTGGCCAAAAAGGCAACTAAAGTGTTGGGAACTTGTAGGAAAAGACATTATAGGGTATCCCCCCATCCTGGAGAAGTAGGAGCTGCATTGATGTGGAGTTATGGGTGTTCCTTTAATCCCTTTGGCATCAGCCCTGCTTTGAGCAGGAGCTGGGACTGCACAACTGTAGAGTTCCCTTCTAGCAAGATCAGGATTTTCTGACCTCAGATATACATAGGAGAAGATATGGAGAAAGGTAACAAGGGACATCTGGATGGGGACCATCATCTGTAGGAGAAGTGGAATAGACCAGGCAAGGAGACTGTCACAGAGGACAGAGCTGAGCTGGTGGTGGTTGGTTCTGGCTTGGTGTGGAACATCTGAGTTCCTGGACTGGGGGTTAAACTGACTCCCCCCAAGCTCTGCTCCTGCTCTTGCAGCCTCTTCTGGCAATCACCTGCACAGTGTCAACTGTGTGAGGCTCCACTTTCTCCCCACTTTGGACTGGGTATAGACACAGAAGTCTTTTCTGTGTCTGGGACTTGATACCTGCTGGTTCCCTGAAGCTCCTGGCCATATCTTTAGGCTCCTCTTCCTTTTCCCCCTCCTCCTTATCCCCCTGCCTCCCAGCACTGATATTCCCCCCTGGAAACATGCTGCTTCCCAGTTGTCTGTGACCCCTGCAAGTAGCCTGTTAGCAGTCCCCACTGTGTATGGTGTGACAGTAGTACTTAAGGGATGTTTGTCTGGTGGTTTGAATCACAGATCTGATCAATCTAAAAAGAAACCTGACTAATTAGGTGTCTTAGAATTAAACTGTGGATTATCCAGGCTCTTGGATAAATGGATTTCAACTGTGATTAATAAATTTACAGAACAAGGTACTATTATGATGCATTAAACACTGTCCAGATGCAGCTGCTGGCTCAGGTCTCCAGAGAAGATGGGAAATCACTCTCTGGTCCTGTAATGGTTCTGTACCTGCTGTAGGATGTATCCCAAGGTGGAATCAGGGATGGATGTTGACCTAGAGGAAACCTTACTTTGGTCCAGTTAATCTGACTGTTGATGGTTTCTTTTCTCTGTTAAGATGTAATGAGGGGAGAAGAATTTGTGTGGAAAAAATCTTAACTGTAAGTAAATCCAAACACTCCTGATGGAGTGGAATCCTGTGCAAGGTGCCTTGGTAAACAAGGAGTTGGCTCTGAGCAAGAGGAGAACACAGAGACTTCTGGAAGTTACTCCTGGAATCTGATTTCAGAGCCTTCACCAGGCTCTCCTTAAAGCCTGAAAGCACTTAGGGAGTTGTGAAGGGAACAAGGGATAAACTGACACATCTAAACAGATAAATCACAGTGAAATAATAACACATAGACCCTCAGAAACTGTTAGGGAGCAGCTACAAAGGGTTTGTGTTACTCTGAGACCAGAGAGAAAGCTTTTTCCAGGTCAAATGGGTTATTTTTAGAGCTGCCTAAAGCCAGGCTTTCTGTCTCACGTAATATTTCAAGGCATCTTTTTTTTTTGAGTTGGAAGGAGGAAAGAACCCACTTCAAACCTATTTTGTAGAATGGAAAATTTTGGAGAGCACAAACTGTTTTGGTGCATTTTGCCTACAAAAAAAGAGTGAGAAGAGGGAAAGGAGCAGTTGTGATCTCCTAGGAATTGTTTTGCCTACAGCCCGGGGGGAGTGTGTGGATGTGTAAGGACAGCCAAGACTCAACAGCATCTTGTAAGGGCAAGTTCTAGAGATGGCAGAAGAAAATAGGAGGAAATACAAATGGCTCTCTGGTAGGAATGTCCTTCCCTCTCCTTAGGATTTCCCAGGGCTCCTCTGCATCTCATCTTGCTGAAATGTTGCTTTCTTGTCCTCAACATGCATTTTCCTGGGGCAAATCATCCCTGGTGGGCATGAGTGTGGGTTTCTCACATCAGAGGAGTGTTCTGCAGCACAGGCCAAGGTGCTGATGCTCTCTGCCCTTCCCAGTGTCTGGAGGAGCCAAGGGCTGGAGGGACAATCAAGTCCCTCCTGCCCAGATTGGTGGGGAAGAGACCAGGGTAAGGTTTTGGGAGCTTGCTGGAACCTCTAGAGTGATGAGAGAGCAATTCCTTTTGCAGATATGATTTTACTGCTCTAAGAACATGCAAAGCCTTTTCAATCTTTTGCTTTTCAAGGCTGATTTATCTTTGATTTATCTCTGGTCTTGTGCAGGGCTGGGTTAGGCTATTGAAATTCAAGCCCAGCATTCCAGGGATATTTCTTATGGGAGTTTGAAGGCAGTTTCCTCAGAGATGATGAGTTTTAAAAAGACTCCAGGTGTGGAGCTGCCAGTTCCCAATGCCTGGACAGGGCACACCTTTAGCTTCTTGGAGCCTGGGACCCACTGACAAGATGCAGTGAATGCTGCCTTAATGTTTGGATATGGATTTGTGCCCCATCTTGTGTCTCTCCTGTCAGGCTCGAGTGAAGGATCTAGAAGACCAGTGCCGCAGTCAGACAGAGCAATTCAGCCTCCTGTCCCAGGAACTCCACCAATTCCGGTTGCAAGCAGGGAAAATCGACCTCCTCACCTCCACCCTGGTGACTTCAGAGCTTCCCCTTGCTCTGTGCAGCTCCAGCCCACAGCCCTGCTGGGACAAGGGTAACTGTTGGGTTAACTGGAAAGGGGTAAAGGAAGTGATGCCAATGTTTTGTTCACTTTGGGGAGCTCTGTGTCTTTCTGTTGGAAAGACTTTGGATTCAGTTTGTAGCCATGAGGAGAACTTGGCATTTCTGTGGGCAAAGGTTGCTCAGGGTGTGCAGTCTGAGGCACTTTTATGGAGACTTGGGCTCTTCACTGCTGACTTGGTGTCCTACCTATGGCTCTGAGTAATGGCAAGGTGATTTTCTTGCAGAACCCACAGCTCCTGGGCTGCTCTCTCAGCAGAGCACCAAGAAGGTGCACAATGAAGGGCCACACGAGCTGGAGACATCGCAGCGGGTGCCTGAGGCCACCATGGGCTCCCTGGTTCCTGCCACCAGTGCTCAGAGAGCAGCCAAGAAAGTGGAGTCTCAGTCCAACTCTTCAAAGTCTGAGTCCATGCACAACAGTCCCAAATCCTGCCCCACTCCAGAGGTCAGTGTGGGAGTCCCTCACAGCCTGGGCTGAACAGGGAGGAAATAAATGCATTGCTGGGAGCACCAGTGAGGCCTCATTCACCCACCAGTGAGGTCTCATTCACCCACCAGTGAGGCTCCATTTATTATCCATAAATGTCTCCATTTATCCACCAGTAAGGTCTGGTTATCTGCTAGTAAGGTCCGTTTATCCACCAGTAAGGTCACATTCATCCACCAGTAAGGACATGTTTATCTACCAGTGAGGTCTCGTTCACCCACCAGTAAGGCTCCATTTATTATCCATAAATGGCTCCATTTATCCACTAGTAAAGCCACATTTATTCCCCAAGCTCCAAACATGAACTCAGAGGACTTGTGCTCTGATGTTTGAACCCTTTGACTGTTCCTTTACTCACATCCTTTACCTTTAATGCCTTTAGGTGGACACTGCGAGTGAAATGGAGGAGCTGGATGTTGACAGCATCTCTCTCATGCCAGAGCCAAGCAGCCAAGGTCCTGCCAAGCTTCAGGTGTTCTTAGCTCGATACAGGTACTGAAGGATCAGTTCTTTCGGTCTGTGTGTTTAGGTTATCTCAGAGTTGCCTAGTTCACTCTCTTCTCTAGGATTCACCACTGCTAGGAGTGGATAATATGATCATATAGATCATATATCTCATTCCTCTATGAGATTTTTAGGCTGGGAGAGCTAGGGGTGTTCAGCCTGGAGAAGAGAAGGCTCCAGTGCCTAAAGGGGCTCTCCAAGAGAGCTGCAGAGGGACCTAGGACAAGGGCCTGGAAGGACAGGACAAGGGGGAATGGCTTTATGCCATTGAAACACCATGGAGGCTGTTTCAGTTTGTGTTTGTTACCCTTTTTCCTGTCCCTGGCTACCAGTGAATAGAGTCTAGCTGCATCTTCTTGACATCCACCGTTAAGATACCTTTATGCATTGATAAAATCCTCTCTCAGTGTCTCTTCTCCAGGCTGAACAGCCTCAGCTCCCTCAGCCTTTCCTCAGGAGAGAGATGCTCCAGTCCCCTCAGCATCCTCATAGTTCCTGCAGACATCAGAAAACATCTGTTCTGCTCCTCAGAAAATTGGCTATTGAATGTTATTTTATGTAAACTATGGTCTTGGCTTTTGTGTAATTTGCTGCTTGGAAAAGTGGAATAATTCCCAGTGAATTGTAAGCTTATCAACAATACAGTTTGAATGTGTTGCTGGGAAAGTTCCTCTGCAAATTACGTTGTCCTTAATATTTCAGCTACAATCCTTTTGATGGGCCTAATGAAAATCCAGAGGCAGAGCTTCCACTGACTGCTGGAGAATACATTTACATCTATGGAGACATGGATGAGGATGGCTTCTTTGAAGGTGGGTGTTAGCAGAACAAAGTGTGACCAAACTGCTGTGGAGAGTTGGTCTCTCTCCAAAAAATGAGAAGAGTTAAGTGAATCTTGAAACTTTTATCTTGAGGTTTTCTGCCCAAAGTTAGGTTGTTAGAGGGAAGAGCAGATTTGTTGGAAAAGGGTTTACTTATGATTAAATTAAGTCTAAAAGATGGAATCCTGCTCTAGGGATTTCAGTGGGAATTTTGCTGCTGCGTTCAGCAGAGCTCCAGGTTTCAGCCCCAGGTTCCTCCCTTGCCATGGAGAGGAACATGTTCAGCCCTGGGCACCTTCTGCAGATGGGTTGTATCCCTTTTCCAGTGTGAGCAGTGAGCCAGGGACTGCAGCAGGTGATGGGCTCCATTGCTCTTTTGGCAGAGAGGTGCTAGGATCATCAATCCAAACTCCAGTTGTGATCCTCGTTGGTGTCACACAGTGTGATTCTGTCTTGGCCCCTTTGCAAACATGATCCTGGTTGATTAAGAGGCAGATGGAACCAAACCAAGAGCTGTAAATTTGTTCTGAGCTGTCTTTGTGGAGCCTCTGAAGGGCTGAAGGATCCTTATTTCCTGAGGTGCTTTGCAAGAGCTGAGGCAAATGCATGTATGTTGCACTGCTTGTTCTGACTGCTCTGCCTCTTCTTTTCTTTCTATTCCCAAGCTGCTCCTGTATTCATTTATTCCTTTGTTTGTTTATTGTTTAAAGAATAAAAAGGTTATTTACTAACCTTTTCTGCTTTCCCTGCTTGCAGTTGGTTTGCTGTAGGTAGAGTTTGGAAGGGGAAGGCAGTGCAGTCCCTGTGCACTGCTAGTGTGTGGTTTGGTGGGTCTTTCACGTACCAAGTGCTGTGTATCCCTTGTCCCCACAGTCCTTTTGAGACATCTTTAGTCCAGGTAGCTTAAAAGAGGGAGCTAAAAGGAAGGTCAGAGCTGAACACAGAGCTGGAAAGATGGACTTGCTTGAGGAAGTACTACAACCCCCCAGATCTGTATGGCTGGGAGAAGACATAAAGTCATCAATCTGCATAGATTGGTCAGCCTAGAAAAGACCCTTAAGCTAAGAGGAACAATGGGATAATTAAGAAGGAGAAACCCTTCAGCTAACTACAAAACCCAACTTCCTAGTTAGTTGGCTCTGGAATGTGCAGAGCAGTGAGTCTCTCACTGTGGCCAACAAGGGAAGCCCTAGAAATGCAGGAAACATTGCTAAGAATAACCTGCTGGAGGTTTTTTCCATTCCTGACTGCAGAGCAGTGGTGACCTGGAGTAGATGTCCTCAGAGCTGGGTTGACAGGCTGCCTGGCAGGTGCAGTGGTAACAGGTGTCCTGTTTTCTGTTTAGGGGAGCTGATGGATGGCCGGCGTGGGCTGGTCCCCTCCAATTTTGTTGAGCGAGTCTCAGATGATGATCTCCTGACGTTCCTGCCTTCAGAGCTCAATGATCTCACCCATAGCTCATACCAGGAGAAAAGTTTGGTCAGTGCAAGCACCAGCAGTGGAGATAAGAGTGAGTTCTCCATTGAAGAGAGTAGCATCAGCCCATTGGCCAGTAGAGCAGAAGGAGACCAGGAGGAACCTGTTAGTCACACAGCAGTGCCTTACCCAAGAAAACTGACTTTGATCAAGCAGCTTGCCAGGAGCATAGTTGTAGGCTGGGAACCACCTCTTTTGCCAGCTGGCTGCCCAGACATCCAAAGCTACAACATCTACGTGGATGAAGAGCTCCGTCAGAACGTGAAGAGTGGCCTTCAGACCAAAGCAGTGATCGAGAAGTTGGACCTACACACCAAGGCCTACCGTGTGTCTGTGCAGGCTGTGACGGAGCAGGGCAGGTCTGACAGGCTGCGCTGCACCTGCTTTGTGGGCCAAGACGTTTGTGTGTCACCAACTATGCTCCAAGTCAGAAGTGTCACTGCCACAGCAGCAGAGGTCACGTGGCTTCCCTGCAACAGCAACTACAGCCACGTGGTGTACCTCAACGGCGAGGAGTGTGACACGACCAAACCAGGGGTCTACTGGTACACCTTCCGTAACCTGCAGCCCAGCACACACTATGAGGCCAAGCTGGAGGCCAAGCCCATGAAGACACCTTGGGAAGAGGTGCCTGAGGGGCAGGAGCAGAACTCAGCTGTGATACACTTCACTACCCCACTAGCAGGTATCAGATATCCACTCAGGTTGCTCCAGCACTGCCAAGCCACCAGGCTGGAGAAGGTCCCTGCAGGTCAGAGAGGTGGTGCCCATGGTCTCTGAGCATGGAGTGCTTGGAGTAATGTGCTCAGCCTTGGCTGGGAAACCATGAGGTGAAAGGGAGAGAGTTGGTTAGGGCCCAAAGCCTGAGGTGCTGTACTGTTCTGTCTTAATGTTTTTCTTCCTTTATGTTAAGATTTTATCCTCCCTTTTGGTTTGGTTTGCTCTGGGGAGACACCTGGTTGGAGCAGCATGCCTCAGGGCTGCTTTGCCATGACCTTGCTCCAAGGGTTTGCTGCATCTTGGCCTCAGCTACTTTTGCAAAGCTCTTTACTCTGCATAAATCTTTCACAGAACAAGAGCACTTTATATTCCTCTGGTTCTGCCTGTCCTTTCCTGGCTATCCTAGCTCAGCTCTGCAGGGCCAAGTCTTGGATTGCTCTTGGATTCTAACCCAAGTTTTGCTTTATGATGTAACCAGGTAAGCAAGAGGAAAATGTGTTTGCTCTCTCTCAGGCACACCTGATGCTCCTTTGGATGTCCAAGTAGAAGCTGGGCCCTCTCCAGGTATCCTTGTTATCAGCTGGTTACCTGTGACCATTGATGCTGAGGGGTCCTCCAATGGAGTGCGAGTCACCGGATACGCCGTGTACGCCGACGGACAGAAGGTATGGGGCTGGGGCTGGGGCAGGCAGTGCCACAGCCTTGAGACCTGGATCCAGTAAGCATGTCCTGAGGAGGCAATGACAGTCCTTGGCTTGGAAAGGAAGGATACTGTTTGGGTGGGGAAGTAATGGAGAGCAGCATTAAGGAGAAAGACTTGGGCATGATGGTTGATGAGAAACTGGACATGAGCTGCCATCTGAGCTCACAGCCCAGAAAGCCAACCAAATCCTGGGCTGCATCCCAAGGAGTGTGGCAGCAGGTCCAAGGAGGTGATTTGCCCCTTCTACTCTGGTCTGGTGAGACCCACCTGGAGTGCTGCACACAGCTCTGGTGTCCCCAACAGCAGAAGGACATGGAACTGGTGGAGCAAGGCCAGAGGAGGCCACAAAGCTGATCAGAGCACTGGAACACCTTCCCTATGAGGACAGGCTGAGAGAGTTGGGGCTGTTCAGCCTGGAGAAGAGAAGGTTGAGTGGAGACCTCAGAGCAACCTGCCAGGAGCTGAAGGGGCTCCAGGGAAGCTGCAGAGGGACTCTGGGTTAGGAAGTGCAGGGACAGGACAAGGGGCAATGGGGAGAAATTGACAGAGGGAATTTGAGGTGAGATCTTAGGCAGAAGCTTTCCCTGTGAGGGTGGTGAGACACTGGCACAGGTTGCCCAGGGATGTCTGCCCAGGGCAGGGGACTGGGACTAGTTGATCTCTAAGCTTCATTCCAACCCCTGAAATTCTATGATTCTATTATAGCAGAAAAGGGACATAACTTGAGGTGTGAGGTACACCACAAAAGATATATCTCCAGATTTTTGAGGTGGTTTTGGTGTAACTAAGCTAAGAAAGCTCCTGTGGCAGGACCCTTCACTAGCCAAACAATTAGTGTCATCTCCTCTGCTCACCCAAGGCACTGATCCTGGGGGAAGCAGTGAGCTCAGTGAGTCCATAGTGCATGGACAGAGCACAAGTCCAAGTCCAAGTACTCAGCCTTGCCACCACCTGGGGCTTGTCTCTGGCCTGTGAGGAGTGAGGTGTAGCTCTCCATCAAAAAATCTGCATCAAAAGCAGTGTGACCAGCAGGCTGAGGGGAGGGGATGTTCCCCCTCTGCTCTTCTCAGGTGAGACCCCACCTGCAGTGTTGTCTCCAGCTCTGTGGTCCCAATGTAAGAAGGATGTGGAGCTGCTGGAGCAAGTCCAGAGAAGACCATGGAGGTGCTGTGAGGGCAGAAGTACCTATGCCATGGAGTCAGGCTGGGAAAGCTGGGGATGTCCAGCCTGGAGAAGAGAAGGCTCCAGGGAGACTTAGAGCCCCTTCTAGTGCCTAAAAGAGCTCCAGGAGAGCTGGAGAGGGATCTGGGACAAGGGCCTGTGGGGACAGGACAAGTGGGAATGGCTTCCCACTGCCAGAGGGCAGGGATAGATAGGATATTGGGAAGGAATTCCTCATTGTGGGGGTGGTGAAGCACTGGCACAGGTTGCCTAGAGAAGCTGTGGCTGCTGCATCCCTGCAAGTGTTCCAGGCCAGCTTGGCTGGGGCTTTGGGCAAGCTGGGCCCCTGTCCATGGCAGGGGGTGGAATGAGATGATCCTTAAGGTCCCTTACAGCTCAAAGCTTTCTATGATTCTTTCTCCAAACACCCCAGGGACCACTACAAATACTGGCACAGAACCTTCAAGGATATTCTGTGTTAAAAGTGCCCTGAGGTCTTCTGCACATGCTGTTGTGCTGAGCCAGAGTTGTTTGAAGGAGCACAGTGCAAAGCAGAATGGTGCTGTGTTGGATAATTCCTCTTTTATCATGGAAAGGCTTTTTCCTCTGCCCAGGTCAAGAAAAAAGCACAGTCTGGGAAGGCAGGCCAAAGGGAAGCTAAAAAAAGGGAAAAGCCCTTTACAGCACAGGGAACAGGAGAGTTAAAACGTGGAGTAGGAGTGAATATAGTCATGGTTTATAGACTATCCAGTGTCTAAAATGGTTATGATAATAGTTTCTCTTGACTCTCTTCTTCCTAGTGCAGAAGGGTGAGTTCTGCCCACCTGCTCTCAAGAGCTTTGGGATCTGCCCTAACTTTGGGTCAGGACTAGTTCTTCTCAGAATGCCTGAGCTGTGCACAAAAAGTAACTCCTCCCTGTTTTTTTTGGTTTTGCTTACAGGTGATAGAAGTTACTTCTCCAACAGCTGGCAGTGTCCTGGTGGACTTGTCCCAGCTCCAGATGTTCCAAGTGTGCCGAGAGGTCTCGGTGAGGACAATGTCTCAGTATGGAGAGTCAGTGGATTCGGTTCCAGCCCAGATCTCCTCAGTGCTGCTGCAGACTCCTCACTGCACCTCATCTGTCTCCACCACTGGTACCTCCAGACTGCCCAGGGTGGGTCCCAGGGGCTCTCTGGGCCCAGCCACACCCCACATGCCTGTGCTGCTGCTCCACCACAAAGCTCCTGCTGATAGCTCAGATGCCAAATTGACTGAGCTCTCCTCCAGCTCCGTGCGGGCTCTGCCAGAGAAAGCCTCTCCACCTCCACACCTCTCCTCTCCCCCTGCCTCCTTGGTGCAGGCTTCAGGCACTTCCCTACAGGGATTGGAGACTGCAGGAGACAAGGAATGCCTGACTGTGCCTCCTCAGCAGGCTGGCAGCACAGCGCTCCCTGGGGAGGGAACAGAGCCTGGTCCTGCCAAGGAACTGGAACTGCAAGGCCTGGGTGAAGGGGCAGAGGTGCAGGTAAGTGCTTCATCTCCTGCCCAGTGCCATGTGTGCTGGGAAGGGGAATGGAACATTTGTGGAAATGGAACAAAGTGCCAGTCAGCATCTTTGTGGGTCACACTGTTGCCTTTGGGCTGTCATCCAGTGGTTGACAGACCGTCAGGGATTGTTGGCTGCTGTTGAGTACGTGGAAGATGAAGTTCACCTCTTGATCACACATGAAAGCAGATCAGGAGCAGAGTCAGGAAGGCAAGAATTTGCAGAGTTAGAGGGTGAAAGGGATGTTCCCACTGATGTCTGTGTTAGCCTGGCATTGCTGTGCTCCCTGACTTGAAGCTACCTTTTCCAGCCTGGTGGGGTTGTACAGGGCTGTGGTGGAGCACTCAGCGAGGCTGGGGAATGGCAAACTGTCCTGACATTGGGTATTTGGAGTTCTGTAGGGTGGGTGAGTGCTTTCAGGGCTTTTTAGGACACAGGAGAGGATGTCTGAGGGCCCCATAAGAAAACAGATCTATTAGGTGTTCACTCTGTGACAAGAGGGAAGTGGGTCCTGTTGGCGTGGGATGTATTATAACAGGAATAAGGATCCATTTCCCATTCTGACCTTTGACATCAGGACTCAGGGGAGTGCTTCAAGTTGTTAAATTCAGCATGACTCTATTAATCATGGCATTGTGAGCTTGCTAAGACTCAGAGTTAGGTAAAAGCAGAGAAGACTCTTCAGAACTGCTGGAGCATCAGCAGCTCTGTGGGCCCAAGACTAAAAGCCACATATATACCCAGAAGAATCGAGATGTTGACTCCAAAATTTCTATGATCAGTCCCTGGTCATTTGCAGCTCACGGTACCTCAGGTCACCTGTTTGATTCATTTACCCACTTTTCATAGAATCCTGGAATGGTTTGAGTTGGAAGGACCTTAAAGATCATCCAGTTCTGACCCTCTGCCATTGCCAGGGACACTTTCCACTAGCCCAGGTTGCTCTGAGCCCGGTTCAACCTGGCCTGGAACACTTCCAGGAGAGTTTCTTGGATTTGTCCCAGCTTCAGGTGTTCCAGGTGTGCTAGGAGGTTTCTGTGAGGGCAGTAGCTCAGTGGATTCAGTTCCAGCCCAGATTTCCTTTATCTTGCTTTGAGCCTCTCACTGCATTTCACCTGCCTCCAGCACTGTCTCCTTCAGACATGTAGATGTCTGCTGTAGATGGCTGCACATGGGCTGGTTGCTTTGCCTCCTTTGTAGTCCTTGGAGTGAAATGGGTGTTCCTAGGATGCAAATCATCCTTCTCACTCGAGATAGAGTCTTCACTTGGCTGTCAACAAGGGGAAACAGAGCTCTCAGATGAGATCAGGGCCTGTCTGGCTTTTGTCTGAGCCCAGGGGACATTTAGAAGTTGACAGTGCAGTGTCTGAATGTCCCTGGGGTCTGATCCTTTAGTGTACTTGGTGCATGAAGACAAGGTTCTGCTCCCTTGAAAGATGCAGTGGAGGCTGTGTGGGCTTAGAGGGAGAGAAGAGGTGGTTGATGAAGGCCTTACCCTCCTTGTTCCTGGGGCTTCATTCCTCCATTTCCCAGAGGTTTTCTGAGTCACCAGAATGAACTGGTTGGAAAACAGATGAAAATTTTCTATAATCCAACTTCATGACCTAATCACAGGAGCTTGTTGGACTCTCTGTGTATATCCTTGTTCATTGATTCCTTACAGCCCTTACAGCTCCCGGAAGAGCTGAGGTAATGTCCTCACCTCCAGCCCAAGCTAACCTGCCATGGGGTGTGTAGGACATTCCTCTGGCTCATGGGAGTGGAAAATGACCTTGTTGTACAGCTTGGGCTGCTCTTGCTGCTCTGAACCTCATTGTCAATGCACTTGTGGGGCTTACCTGAGCCCCATGTGGTGGCCAGAGCTGCAGCAGTGGCAGCTTCATGTGTCTGCAGCTGGTGACAAGGAGAAGTTTGCTCCAGGGCCTCCCAACCTTCCCAGCTGCAAATTGCCTGGCCAAATATTCCTATGGCAACAGCACAAGCCACAGTGTTTGTCTCAGAGAATTTGGGGTGATAAGGACCCTCTTTTGATGCATAAGTACTGTGAGATACCTCCTCTGGATTTCGTTGTTTATGGTCTGTCTTTGGTTTCTTTCCCAGATGGAGCAATCTGGAAGCAAAGCTCCAGAGCTGGAAAACCCATCTGACAGCAGTGTGAAGCTCCACACAGAGCCCTGCCAGGTGTGCTCTGTGGAAGAGTCACCCAAAGGTCCTGATGCTGACAAAGAGGCAAAGGAGAAGCACCTGAGCCCAGAGCCTGTGTCCTCCCCCAGCCAGGCTGAGGGGCCACAGGATGCCAACATGGGTGGGGGCAGTTGCCAGGAGTTCCTGAAGCTGTCCCCTGGCAAGGAGGCAATGAAAGAAGTGTCCAGAGTGAAGAGAGAGGTTTGTTTAACCTTGGCTGAATGTGCCCGTGGAGGCAAATGGATTGTATCAGACATACTGAGGTTTCCCAGCCTGAGGCAGTAACTGTCGCAGGCTGTGAAGTGAAGCTGATGGTTTTGTGTGTCTGTGTGTGTGTGTACACATGTGCCAGTCACTGCCCACTGTCTATCCTGCCACACTTGAGTTGTGTATGTACTGGAGAAGGGGAAAAAATGCTGTTTTCTTGCTGAAGTAGAGCCTGGAAAGGCTGAGGAAATGTGTTTTGCTTTTCAGCAGCAAGAAGAAAAAGTGTCTGACGTGAGCCGCCGCCAGCTCACCCTTTTCTCTGAGCACAACAGGAGTTCTGACCTCTCAGATATCCTGGAAGAGGAGGAAGAAGATGAACTATCTTCAGAAGCTCTGGAAGAGAAGAAATGGGAGCAGAAAGAGCCTTGTTACCAGGAGAATGGGGAAAAGGTACTGAGTCCAGAGTATTGCTTGTGGGGAGCTCCAGCAGCCATCCCATGCCATCAGCTCCAGGAGGAGGTGCTGGGCTGAGCCCAGTGCTCCCAACAGTGCTTGGCTAAGGTCCTGCCTGCTCTGCTTTGACTCCCAGATAGTAAACCCAAAAGTTCCTTGGGAGAGGGAAGGGGGTTTGTATGTAATGGATGCAGCCAGGGTTTAATTAGTTGGAAAAACATGCAGCGTGAAGTGAACTTTAGAACCCAGAGTGAAATCGATGCTATTGGTTGAGTTCTTAGCACAGATATAAACATCTCTAGATCCTGTACCAGTCAACCTTCCTCCTAAGGCAAAACAGGGAGGGAATATTTTGGCCTTGGCCCTGGTGAGTGACTTGGTGCTGGCTACAAGGATGGTGAAGAGCCTGGAGGGGCTGTACAAGGTGCTGCCAAGGATACTTGGCTTGTTCAGCCTGGAGAAGGGGAGACTGAGGGGAGACTCATGGGATCTGCAGCTTCCTCCGTGCAGGGGCAGCACAGATCTATCCCAAAAGTTTTATGGAGCCTGGTAGGCTCTTACCCAGCTGCAAGTGAACCCCAAGTCTGTGTGACCCTTTGAGATAAAGGGTTTTCCTGTGTGTTTGTGGTAACTTTGCTTCCCTGGATTTGCAGACAGGAACCTGCTGTAGGTGATGGGAAGGGTCCAGGGCAGGTCCTCCCGTGGCAGCAACATCTCCAAGGGGTGTCTTACTGCACAGGGGCACTTCCCTCTGCTCCAGTGCCAGGACAGAGAGGTAATGGGGGGACTGTGAGTGCTTGTGTGAGCACAGGCTGAGGCTCAGTCCTGCTGAGGGAGAAGCCCTGTCAGCTCTGGTGCGGAGGGATTTGCTTCTCCTGCTCCTCATCCCAAACTGAGGGTGCTGAAGCTGTGAGGAATAATGTGGCAGGATGAGAGATGCTGCAGGGAGTTGTGTGTGCAGAGACAGAGGCTGGGAGGGAGCTCTTCCATGCATTTGCCTTCCTTGCTTCCTGCTGCATTGCTGGTTCATCCAACTGTCTTTGCCAGAAGATCCATTGCTCTTTACCCCCTCGCCTTGCTTCGCTGCAGCCCACAGCCGCCTCCATCCTGCTGCGCTGGGAGGGAATCAGCTGTCACTTTGTCTCTCTTTTTAATGGTTCTCTCCTCTCTTTTTCCCTTTGCTTGTCCTGCCTGTGGCTTTTCTCTGGGTCTGGGTACAGATGGATCTTTGTGATACTGACAGCGA
Organism: Acanthisitta chloris; assembly: GCF_000695815.1. Classification (NCBI taxonomy): domain Eukaryota; kingdom Metazoa; phylum Chordata; class Aves; order Passeriformes; family Acanthisittidae; genus Acanthisitta; species Acanthisitta chloris. Next base: position 22,020 of record NW_008683234.1, read on the forward strand.
TGAGGAGATTCTGGAGAGGATATTGGAGCTTCCACTTCAGAAGAGCCACAGCAAGAAGTTGTTTAGCATCCCTGAAGTGACTGAAGATGAGGATGAAGAGGAGGAGGAGAAGTGTGGTAAGGAAGATAAAACAGCCTCTCAAGACTCCTTGGAAACACACACAGGAAGAACAGAGAAGCCACCCAACAAGGAACCATCCCTGAAGGCAGATGGGAGTAACACCTCCATGGATGTGTCTGCCCAGACTCCACGGGAGAAGCTTGGTCCTAAGGAGAGCAGAGGAGATGCTGACCATGCAAATCCTGCCTTTGGCCAACTGGCCTGGAGTCAGAAGAAGACAAACTGGAATTGGGGCTACCAGGAGAACGAGCCAAAGTCTGGGAATGGGGCAAATCCCTCTTGGAACAAGAAGAAGGGCAGTAAATATCGAGAGAAGATCAGGAATCGGCCTGAGGTGGGGAGGAAGAGACAGAATGATCTCCCAGAGCACTGCAGTCGTCTACTGGGCAACTGCAGTCAGATGGGCAGTGGGTTATACAGAGCTCCCAGCCTTAGGGAAGAGCTCAACATTGTCAGCAGTGGTGGTAAGGAGGGCTTGGATGTGTACAGTCGTGCCAGACAAAGCACCTTAAGGAAGAAACCCCCCAAATCAGTAGTGTCAGGGGGTGCAGAATCTGCTGGGATGACAACACTCTGCTGCAGCCCCAGGAGCCTGGAAATAGACATTGAATACGACTCAGAAGATGATCAGGATTCAACCTGTGCATCCTCCCCTGAGAGCAGGCTGTGGCCAGAAAGAGCCCAGAGCTGCCCCGGGGACTGGAGTGATTGCTCCAGTCAGTCTGAGGTTGCCCACACAGATGACAGAAGGGACCTGAGCAGGCTGGAGCTGCTGGAAGAGCAGGATGTGGAGTGGGCTGGAGCTCCAGGCCGGCGCCTGCGATTCCTGTGCCAGGAGAAGGAAGCCCTGAGGGGTGAGAGCAGCTCTGAGGAGCAGGGCTGGGAGCTGGACTGTAAGTCACCTGGCTGGAGAAGGAGGCTCCAACATCCTTCGAAGGGAATACGTAGCACCTCCTTGCACAAAAGGGTTGGGTGACTTTTCCTATTCTGCCTTTGCAGCAGCTTGCAGTGGCTCTTAGCTTCCCTCTGCTTCCCTGGCCTGCCTGTATCTTGCTTTGTTCAGTGTTGTCCAGAGCAAAGGAAGCTCCTCTAGGATTGTCTGGAAGAATAGCTGAGAGATTCTGTAGTTCTGTGCTGCTTTTCTTGTATTAGCTGCTTCTGCTTTTCCTGCTCCCTGACCCAGTGGCACCGATGCAGTATTCCTTTTCACTCTGGGTCTTCCTCCCCAGGGCAGGAGCCTCTGGGACCCAAATCCCTGCTGAAATAAGCTGATTTGTGAAAGCTTTGTGTACATCCTGACTACTATCATTGCCTCCCCTCGAAATGCCCTTTCCTGCAGCCTCACCCTCTCCAAGGGGATCATCACTGGTGCCTGGCAGGGTGCCTGTGCCTGTCCTCAGTCCTGTTTTCCAACTCCCTTGGTGTTTGCAGCTCTCAGTGTCCCTGAAGAGGAATGTTGCATTTGGATGCTCTGCTCTTTGTGGAGTGCATTTGGGCTGAGCTCTGTTCAGTGAGTCAGAAGGCAGAGGCTGTTACTAACTCTCTCCTGGTTCCAATTGCAGGCATCCAGTAATAAAGATTCCAGGGGGCAGGAGTTGCCTGGCACAGCTTCCTGGCAGGCTCCCAGCAGGAGAAGGAGCAGGAGCATGAGAAGAAGCCAAATGCAGAAACCTTTGCTCTCTAGCCCAGGTGAGTGGGCAGCAGGGAGAGAGGGAAACTGCTGGACAAGGCAGGGAAGAGGCTAGCAGGGAGCACCATGCAGGGCTTGGGAATGATGCTGATGTTCTCCTTCTGTACACAGGTCCTCCAAGGAGCACTGCTCCCCAAACCTCTGGCGAAGATGATGGCATCAGAATATTTGTGGCTCTCTTTGACTATGATCCTGTCTCCATGTCTCCTAACCCTGATGCAGCTGAAGAGGAGCTCCCATTTAAGGAGGGACAGATCCTAAAAGTAAGAGTACACCTTAGGAAACATCTGCTCTGTATGGATCCATCTGGTGTTCCAAGGGCAGCATAAGCCTTGGGAGATCTGCAGATTCCTCATGAGGGAAGTGGAGGGGCAGCACTGATCTCTGCTTTCTGTGACCAGTGATAGGATTGAGGGAATGGCTGGAGTTGTGTCAGGGGAGGTTTAGGTTGGATATCAAGAAAAGGTTCTTCCCCCAGAGGGTGTTTGAGCACTGAACAGCTCTCCAGGGCAGTGGTCATGGCCCCAAGCCTGATGGAGCTCAAGGAGTGTTTGGCCAGTGCTCTCAGGCACAGGGTGGATTGTTGGGCTGTCCTGGGCAGGGCAGGGGTTGGACTGAGGATCCTTGTGGGTCCCTTCCAGCTCAGGATAGTCCATGATTCTCTGTACACTCTCTGCAGCATTAACAGCCTCTGACCTGTCTTTTCCTTTGCAGGTCTGTGGAGACAAGGATGCTGATGGCTTTTACAGGGGTGAATGTGCAGGAAGGGAGGGATACATTCCATGCAACATGGTGTCAGAAGTCCAGGTGGAGAACAATGAGCTGAAGAAGCAGCTCCTAAAACAAGGCTTCCTGCCTGCTGACACACCTGTGGAGAGCCTAGGTACTGCCTCTGGGTGTACCCTGCTCCTGGCAAGAGGTTCTTTTACTCAAATGTGCAAAGCTCAGTTCTGTTCTCAAGCTGTGTGGCCAGTCCAGCCCACCAAAACCATCTGTAGGGCTGGGCCCTGGCATCTGCAGCTGGTTTAGTGGCTGCTGCAGGAGCAAGCAGGGAGGTCTTGATGTCTGAGGGAGGTGTTCTGAGCTCTCAGGTCATTCCTGACTCCACTGCAGCTGCTGGAGCTGCTCCTGTGCTTGAGGTGTGTGAACTCAGCACAGAGTGGGAGTGAGGCTGACCCTTGCTGGAGAAGGGGAAGCAAAAAGGTTTGGAGAGGGGGGCTGAAGGATGTCAACAAGAGTTTTGAATCCTGTGTTCTCTCCTTTGTTTGGAGAGTCTGTAACTGATCCCATGAGGGTCACCCTGCAAGAGCAGAATCTGTGATTGGGATTGGAGAAAGATGGGGAGGGGGAAGGAAAGAGGTAAGACAGCAAAGTAGGCAGATAGGAGTGTACAAGGAGCAGATTTGGTAGTCCTTGGGTTGCTCCTTATTTGCTCTCTGAAGTATGTGGCTCTATGCTTTGGGCACTGCAGAGAGTTCCCTGTTTCTTCCCACTACTTGGAGAGAGGAGAGGAACCTTCCCTGGGATATGTGGCCAGCACAGCTCAGGCTGAGTCAGACTCAGTGGCTGTGAGCTGCTCCTGCTGTCAGCACTGGTGGCCCAATGCCTGTTCCTTCTCCCTCCCCATCTCATCCTGCACCTCTCTGTGTCCTCTCTGCCACCAGTGTGCCAATTGTTGGACCTGCTCCTCTTGTTAAAACACAAGGAAATTCCTGGAGCACAAGTCATATGAGGAGCAGCTGAGAGAGCTCAGCCTGGAGAAAAGGAGGCTCAGGGGGAACCTTATTGCTCTCTACAGCTGCCTGACAAGAGGTGCAGCCAGGTGGGGGTTGGACTTGATCCTGTAGGTCTTTTCCAACCTTAGTGGATCTGGCTGTGCCTCTGCTGTTTTCCTGCTGCCACTAAGCCATCTCACAGCCTTGTAACTCAGAGGGGTTGGTCTGGGCACTCCTCCTGCAGGTTTCTTGGGGATTTCAGCCAGTCTTGGCCCTGCTCAGTGCAGAAGCTTTAGCTAGAGACTTCCCCACAACCCTTCCCACCTCAGTGAGCTAATGGGCTGCACCTCACCTGGCATCTCCCAGGTGCTAATGGGACAAGGTTTTACTCTGTCCTTATTATGCTGCTTCTGGAAGATAAAATGAAGTCTGTCTGCTGTGGAATGGCTAAAAGGCATTAGCACAGTGTGAATTTCTGTGTGGATTTGGGATATGGATCACAAAAGGCATTGGCACAAGGTGGATTGCTGTGTGTATTTGGGATGTGGATCAGGAAAGGCATTAGCATGGTGTGGATTTGGGATGTGGATCGTATCTCATCTGAATCCCCAGAAATCCTCCTGTCAGCTTTCAGGCACCTCCTGCTGCTCTGTTACCTGTTCACTCTTCAAGATGCTTTTCACTTGCCATTCACTGTCTGTTTCTCTTGTCTATTTATTTGCTTTTTTTGGTGTTTTTATGAAGGAAATGGCACATTTTCTCCACCTCCACGTGGCCAAACCGTCCCTCCTCCAAAACCCAGACGCTCCAAGAAAGGTCTGTGGCACCCACTGCTTCCTCTTTGGTTTTTGCACTAGGCTTACAGCCTGCCTTGAATTTTTACTGCTTGCTTCCAGGACCCACAGATGTTTGTCTCTGACTGCTTAGGAAGTGGAAGCAGAGCCCATCCCTATGCTGGTGTTAAGTTTTTAACCACAGTGATGTCTTGGATAGTTTTGGAGCTTGATCTCTGCTTCTTGTCCTGTCCCTGAGTTCTGGTTACTGCTGTAGACTTTGAGTTGCATGAACAGTTTTGCTTCTGTTGTTTGCTGCCTTGGTCTTTGTTCTTTTTATTGGTGTTTATCAGTTGTGTCTTGTGCTCACTGTTGGAAGATGAAGTCTCACTGATGAGCCATTTTCTTTCCCCAGCAGGGCTGGAGAAGCAGGAGAAGTACAAGTCTCAGCCAGGTGAGAATTGCTCTTTTTTACCAAACACAGACATGTTTTGTGGTCAAGGGGCAGTGCAAGACCCTGTGGAACTGCTTCAGAGCACTGTAAGAAGAGTTTTAGTTGTTTTAATTTAGCAGTGGGTGCAGAGGCCTTTGACTAAGCAGAGAGGAGCCAGGAAATCTCTTGCTCATGCAATGCTGTGCTCCTGAGGATCCAAGTTTCCTTGGGAGAGTGCTCGCTCTGCCTAGGTGCAAACTCATCTGCTGATGCCCAGAGAGGCCAAGCCTGCAAACCCCTTGGCAGCCCATCCAGGGCTGACCTGAGACAGGGTTTCAGTCCAGGAAATGGACTGAACAGTATATGTTGTCTGTAACACCAGACTTGGCTTTTGTAGGCTCAGAGCAGGTCTGGAAGTATTGAGGCTGAGCAGGCAGGTAGTGTGTTCCCTACATTCCCTTTGTGCTGTTTCCCTGGCAGAAGGGAATTTATCCCGTAGAAGGCTAAATTTTGTAGCTCATTAGCAGATCATTGTGTAGTGGGAGGAGAAATATCCATTCCAGACACCCTGCAGAGATTGCTGTCCTCTGTGCATATCTGTACACACAAATGCACATATATATATATATGTGTGTGTGTATTAATAGAAAACATAAAATAAACCATTCCTACATATGGACAGGACAGCAGGATGCTGGGATGGGGAGATGTCCCCACTTTTGTGCTCATGAAGTGGTGGTACAGGAGGTCAGAAAACTGCTTCAGCAAGTGTCCCTAAGATCTCTCTCCATTCAGTTTCCCTCAGTACTGTTTTTGCTGAGGCCCTGACAATAACAGTGAAGGAGTCACAGTGATTTGGGATTTTGTCCTAGTGCTTCCAGCTCAGGATGATTTGGGTTTATCCTGCAGGAGAGAAGGACAAAGACATTGAGGCAGAGCTGCTGACCCCTCGCAGGATGGTGGCTGTCTTTGACTATAACCCCAAGGAGAGCTCTCCAAATGCAGATGTGGAGGTAATTACCAGCTGTTCATCCCTTTTATGGACTTCTTTTTCCTCTCTGTTCCTTCTGTCCCAATTCACTTAGCACTTTGGTCCGACTAGTCACACTATGTGAGTATCTCATGGCCTTGTGGAGTCCTGTAGTGATTAGCCAGGCCTAAGCAGATCTGGGGC
>NW_008683234.1:27969-29175 GCF_000695815.1 Acanthisitta chloris
GGACACACTCTGGGAAAAGGAAAACCTGCTTAAGGGTTTGAAAGCACTTCTGATACTTAATATGAGCTTGTGTTAAATACTTGTGCAGGTCTTTGCTCAAGCAAGAAGATTTAGCTTCAGTTTAATGGACCAATCTTCAAACTTCTTCCTTTTCAAGCAGTCCAGACACAGAGAATCATCAAATCATGGAATGGTTTGGCTTGAAAAGACCTTGAAGCTCATCTAGTTCCATCTCCATGCCATGGGCTAGGACACCTTCCACTAAACCATGTTGCTCCAAACCCTGTCCAACCTGGCCTGAGCACCTCCAGGGGTGGACAGGGATATAATCTAAACAGGAAGGCTATAATCAAACAGGACAAGTCTGTTCCAGGTGGAAAGGTGGCAATGCAGAGTCCTTTCTGCAAAAAGCCTTTCTAGATGAGCACATACTCTGTTCTCTGCTCCTCCACAGCTGTGTTAGGCTTCTCTGAGCAAACACAAACATGGGAATTGGATTCAGCTCCATTCCATGCATCCAGAAAGGATTGCCTTGCCAAGGGGTGGCACAGGTCAAGGAATGGGATACTCCCAAGCTGTGTCTTGTGAGCAGATCAACCTGCAGCTGAGGACAGAGTGTTTCAGGGATGGTGGAGCATCTTGGGAGACACATAATGTGTCCAGCCAAAGATCACCTTTGAGCCCTTGTCAACGAGAAGGTGACTGTGTTTTCTGGTCTGTTTTTCCTAGAACCTTCCAAGAGCTCCAGTTATTGCAATTGAAACTTGTTGCATTGTTGGAGATGTTTCCTCCATGAAAATTCAGTGCCCTGTCCTACTGGAACGCTGCAGCTGCTGCTTAACTTGCCCCAAAAATATAGTAGGATCAGCTGTGCCATTCTCTGAGTGAAGTTCCTGCAGGTGTCTTTCTAGAACAAAGCAATTCACAGCCAGCAGGAAGGACCTGCAGCCTCCAGAGATAAATTAGGAACTTAGGGATAAATAAATTGGAAGTAAGTGCCTTCCAGCTGGCACCTGTAAAGCCAGAGGGTCCTGAGTGGGACACAACCTGCCTGGAGCATCCACTGGGCAGATTATTCCACTAAAAGAGACTCAGACACCTTTGTCCTTGTCCTTGTGCCCCACAGAGCACATGCTGGGGGTGCTGGCGGGACACAGGGTGTGATGGTGAAGTGTGTGGTGTGGTCACATCCTGTTTCCAGGTCAG
>NW_008683234.1:29236-30538 GCF_000695815.1 Acanthisitta chloris
AGGGAGCAGGATTTGTAATTATATTTAAAGAAATTAAAGGTATTTCTGGTCCTTGCTCAGCTTGTCCTCAACACACCTTTCCAGAGCAGATGGGAGATGCTATTTTGAAGCCTTATTAAAATTGGGTTTAAAAATAGGCTTTGCTCTATAATTTATGCTTCCTTAGCACTGATTCACACTTAGCCACTTCAGTTCCTCCTGCATCCTGGTCCTGCAAGACTTAAGCAAAAAGCTTGTGTTCCTGGTGAGAAATTCCAGGCAGTGCTTCTTCTGTGACCTCTGTTCTCTCTCTTGTTGCAGGCTGAGCTGACTTTCAGTGCTGGAGATGTTATCACTGTGTTTGGTTCCATGGATGATGATGGATTCTATTATGTAAGTGCAGGGATTGGGAAGGTCCTGTGGCTACACTGGAAGTTGTTGGGAGTTCAGAGAGTGGCAGGAAAGCAGAAATCAGGGAACAAAGTATTCTGCTTTTGGAAAATAGAGAAGAGCAGATTGTTTCTGGCAGTCCATTTCCTGTTGTAAAACTCATGTCATACAGTCATGGAATGGTTTGGATTGGAAGGACCCTAAAGCTCATCCAGTCCCCTGCACCTGCCTTGGGCAGGCTTCCACTAGCCCAGTTTGCTCCAAGCCCCATCCAACCTGGCCTGGAACACTCCCAGGGATGGAGCAGCCACAGTTTCTCTGGGCAATCTGTGCTCTGCCAATGCCACCCTTATAGGGAACCATTCCTTCTTAATATCCCATCTGTCTCTGCCCTTGGTCTGTTTGAAGTCATTCCCTGTGTCCTGTCCCTCCAGGCCTTGTCCCAAGTCCCTCTGCATCTCTCTTGGAGCCCCTTTAGGCACTGGAAGGGGCTCTGAGATCTCCCTGAGGCTCTGAGCCTTCTCCAGGCTGAACAGCCCCAGCTCCATAGCAGAGGAGCTCCAGCCCTCAAATCATCCTCACAGCCCTAAAGTGTTCCAATGCTTCTGAGTTTATTTCATGGAATTACTTCCCTGCAGCTTTCCCAAAGCCTCACACACCTGAACTGAACCAGCACCTGCTCTGAGCTGATCTCTCACCAAGCACTGAGCTTGGGCAGGAGGCTGACATGGGAACCCAGGAATTCAAACACATTCCTGGGCCTGTGCTGGGTGCTAAACACAGGCTTTGGCCCTTGGATCATCCACCCTTTCCTGCATGGAAAACTGTGTCCGTGCAGAAGCTGAGGTTTAGCTCCAGGTTAAGTCTGAGGGGATCACTGGGAATATTTAGTTTGATCTTTTAGAGTGTTGGACAAATGTTACCAGAGTGAGG
>NW_008683235.1:0-4331 GCF_000695815.1 Acanthisitta chloris
CTCTGATCATCCTCAAGACCATCCCTCCTAGCAGCAAATCGGTGAATCTCCTGTGGACTGTTAGGATAGTTTAAAAAGTTTGGTTAAGGCAGTTGTTTATGTTTTGATTGTTCTCTTGTTAATCTTTTTCCCCTGTTTCTTGCAATGTCTACAAAGGTTGATGGAAGAATCCATAAAAGCAATGTCTACAAAGGTTGATGGAAGACTCCATAAAACGAGTCCTCATTGTGCAACAGGAAGGGGGAGATGTGGGGAGTGGCCTGGTTGCTCTCAGCAAGGCTCCAGCATGTCTGGGCTAGTCAGGGGATGTGTTAGGACTTGTTGCCCAAGGGCCTTAGGAGGAGTAGGCGTGGAGATGGGAACCTTGAACAGAAAGTGCCTGCGTGCTGGCTCACCAGTCATGAGTTAGGAAGTTGCTGAGATGTTACTGGGGAAGAATACATGTAACAAGTTGTTGTGCCTTAGGTTAACGAATTAGTGTACACCTAATGTATAGAATAAGCCAATTGGCAGAGAACATGCTAAGCCAAGAAAACTATAAGCATTTGTGGAAAACAACAGTAAACGGACATCTTGCTTGCATCAAGCTGCGTACTGTCTCTCCATCGCAACACAGATCTACAGGATCACTGCTCCCATAGCATCATCACTCCAGGAGGACTGCAGCCCCCATTTAATTGGACTATTGCCAGCCCCCTGACTGACAGGGTGTCAGGTTGCTTTCTGACTGTCAGTGGTTTCTTTCTGTACTGTTGCATTTATTGTTTTTGGTTTTCCTGTTAAATTGTATTTCTGACTTGGAGTGTCTCACTGGTTTGCTTTCAAACCAGCACATATACTGACTCCCAATGTGGGGCGTGACACTGAGAAAAGTCAGAATTACAATTTTGCATTACGTAAGCCACCTATTCGCTATGATGATGCTGAAAATGCTTACATGGGTCTTGTACCTAAGTCTCTATATTTTTCCACACATGAAGAACTATGCGCCGGTTGTAATGCTCCTGTGTAGACCAGGTTATGATATGAGAATTGCTTTATTGGTATATTATGTCTGTTGCATGATAACATCCTAGGCAATGAACATAATTCGGAGTATATACTCAAATTTTTTGCTTGTCCTAGTCCAGGCTTCTACTTCTGGAGCCTCATCAATCACATCCAGCCCCAGGGGGAAGAGTAAAGAACCATTCTTTACAGCACTTCAGGCCTGAGACAGCAGTTTTTGAAAATACGGAGTTCTCTCTGGGTGACAAGGATGGCATACACTTGTTCTTGGTTCTGATTTGTCTTCTCTGCATGGCCTTTACCATGTATACCATTCTTAAAGTCAGAAGGCTTGGTGTGGCACATTATCCTCGGAAGGAAGAAGAAACCAAAGGCACCATCAGCATCTCCACACATGCCATCACCAAACCAGAACAGCCTAAACTGGTAGCAGTTGCCCCATTCAGAAGAAGAAATCAAAGAGATCAGTCTGCACAATGACTGATGAGGATGCAGAAGGACCTTCATACATAGCAGAAGAGACAGAGACAGAGATCACCATTCGCTCTATATCCCTGGGTGAGTTGTGTAACCTGTGGAGGGAATTCACCCGCCAGACAAACGAGTCTGTCCTGACCTGGCTGCTCCACATCTGGGACGCTGCAGACAACGACACCACACTGGACGGAAGTGCGGCCAGGCAACTGGGATCCCTGTCCCAGGATGTGATCCTTGACCAGGAGATCGGGAGAACCCAAGAAACTCTCAGTCTCTGGTGGTGACTGCTGACAAGTGTAAAGGACAGATGCCATTGTAAAGAAGACCTCCAGCACCATGACCAGGAATATAGGGCCCTGCCTCTAGCCAGGTAGAGGAAAGGGACAACTACTGGACTATGTTGATTCGATGGCCCTGCACATCTGACCCACAAAGATATATGGCTTTGGTTGATACCAGTGCTCAATGTACTCTGATACCATCAAGGTACATGGGAGTGGAACCCATTTCTATTTCTGGGGTGACAGGAGGATCCCAGCAGCTGACTGTACTGGAAGCTGAAGTGAGCTTAACTGGGAACGAGTGGCAGAAACACCCCATCACAACTGGTCCAGAGGCCGCATGCGTTCTAGACATAGACTATCTCATAAATGGGTATTTCAAAAACCCAAAACGACATTGTTGGGCTTTTGGGATAGCTGCTGTGGAGACAGAAGACATCAGACAACTGAGTACCTTGCCTGGTCTCTCAGATGATCCCTCTGCTGTGGGACTACTGAAAGTTGAAGAACAACAAGTTCTGAAGACCAGAGCAACAGTGCATCGTTGGCAATACCACATGGACAGAGACTCTGTGGTCCCCATCCATAAGATGATTCATGAACTAGAGAGCCAAGGGATGGTCAGTAAGGCTCGTTCACCCTTGCACAGCCCTATATGGCCAGTGCATAAGTCCAGTGGAGAATGGAAACTGACAGTGGATTACCGTGGACTCAATGAAGTCATGCCACCACTGAGTCCTGCTGTACCAGACGTCCTGGAGCTTCAGTAGGAGCTGGAATCCAAGGCAGTGAAGTGGCATACGACTATTGATTCTGCAAATACCTTTTCCTCCCTTCCTCTGGCAGCAGAGTGAAGGCCCTAGTTTACATTCACCTGGAGGGTTGTGCAGGAATCCTGGAACCGATTGCCCCGGGGCTGAAAGCACAGTCCCACCATTTGCCATGGACTGATCCAGACTGCACTAAAAAAGGGCAAGGCTCCAGAACATCTGCAGTATATCGACGACATCATTGTGTGGGGGAACACAGCAATGGAAGTACTTGATAAAGGAGAAAAAATCATCTAGATTCTCCTGGAAGCCAACTTTGCCATCAAGAAACCGAGGGACCTGTCCAAGCGATCCAGTTCCAAGGAGTTAGGTGGCAATCTGAACAGCATCAGATTCCTACCAAGGTCATCAAAAAGATCACTGTGATGTCTCCACGGACAAACAAGAAAGAAGCACAAGCTTTCCTAGGTGCCACAGGCTTTCGGAGAACGTATGTTCCTGTGTACAGCCAGATCATGAACCCTCTCTACCTGGTCACCTGCAAGAAGAATGATTCCCACTGGTGCCCTGAACAGCAACAAGCCTTTGCTCAGATCAAGCAGGAATTTGCTCACACGGTAGCAATTGGCTCGATTAGGATGGGACCAGGGGTGAAGAATGTGCTTTACTCCGCAGCAGGGAACCATGGTCTGTCTTGGAGCATTTGGCACAGGGTGGCTGGTGAGACTCGGGGTTGACCACTGGGATTCTGGAGCCAGAGCTACAGAGGATCAGAAGCCAACTACACTCCCACAAAGAAGGAAATCTCGGCCGCCTATGAAGGAGGCCGCCTCAGAAGTAATAGGCACAGAGGCACAACTACTCCTGGCAACGCAACTACAGGTGCTGGGTTGGATGCTCAAGGGAAATGTTCTTTCCACACATCATGCCACCTTTAGCACATGGAGCAAATTGATCGCCCACATCACCCATATTGGAAACCCGAATCACCCTGGGATTCTGGAAATTATGACAAATTGGCTGGAAGTGGAGACTTTTGGATTATCTTCTGAAGAAGAGGAAGAGTAAGTTGCACGTGCCCAGGAAGCCCCACCATATAAGGAGTCGCCAGAGGCTGAGAGACAATATGCCCTCTTCACTGACGGTTCCTGTCAAATTGTAGGTGCTAAGTGAAAATGGAAAGCTGTTGTATGGAGCACCACACGACGCGTTGCACAAGCTACGGAGGGACAAGGTGGATTGAGTCAGGTTGCAGAGCTTAAAGCCAGCCAGCTGGCCTTGGATATTGCTGAACGAGAGAAGTGGCCAAGGCTTTATCTCTACACGGACTCGTGGATGGTAGCTAATGCTCTGTGGGGATGGCTGGATCGCTGGAGAAAGGCCAGCTGGCAGCGCAGAGGGAGACCCATCTTGGCTGCTGAGATTTGGCAGGACATTGCTGCCCAAGTAGAGAAGTTGACCGTGAAGTTTTGACACGTGGATGCACATGTACCTAAGAGTCGGGTCAATGAAGAATATCACAACAATGAGCAGGTGGACCGAGCTGCCAAGGTGAAAATATCACAGGTAGATCTAGACTGGCAGCACAAGGGAGAATTATGCCTAGCTCTTTGAGCCCATGATGCCTCTCATCATCAGGGCATGTACCAATGGGCCCATGACTAAGGGCTGTGCTTGACCATGGACAGTATCTCACAGGTCATCCACAGCTGCAAGACTTGCGCTGCAATCAAACAGGCCAAGCGAGTGAAGCCTCTGTGTTATGGGGGACAATGGTCTAAGCATAGGTATGGGG
>NW_008683236.1:0-619 GCF_000695815.1 Acanthisitta chloris
ACATCCATCCATCCATCCATCCGTCCATCCTCCATCCGTCCATCCTCCATCCATCCATCCGTCTGTCCATCCATCCATCCATCCGTCCATCCTCCATCCGTCCATCCATCATCCATCCATCCGTCTGTCCATCCATCCATCCATCCGTCCATCCTCCATCCGTCCATCCATCATCCATCCATCCGTCTGTCCATCCATCCATCCATCCATCCCCCCAGAGCCGTCGGCCCCGCCGCGGGTGCCGAGCGAGGGAGTCGTGCCGTGGCCTGCCACCGTCCCCTCCTGCAGACCGCTCAGTGGTTATTGCGATGAAACTGAAAACTATGAACGATACTAATTTCTCAAGCATTCCTATGGCACTTGCATTGTTCTGCATAATTTGAGCGGGTTGTAGGGGAAGAGATTAGAGGAGGAAAAAAAATACCCTTGGAAAAGTCAATGGAAGGACCAAGTGTCATATTTCCGACTCCCTCCTGTACGACCGTTGATCCAACGCTATTGTGGCTTGAAGCCTGTCAAACTCATGCCTGTTGTCTGGGCTGAGGTCCTCCAAACCCCGGCTGTCATCATCTTCCTCTTCCTCGTCGCGGCTCATGAAGGCCAGCTCGTTCTCATAGCA
>NW_008683236.1:664-6740 GCF_000695815.1 Acanthisitta chloris
CTGCAACGGGGGGTGGATGGGACCTCGTAGGTTTTGTGGAAGTGGGAATAGTCTACTTTGTACTGGTTTTTCTCCTCGAATAAGACAGGCTCGAAGCGGTGGCCCCAGAGGATCTCACTGGCCAGGTAGGAGCTCCGAGCTTGCGTCGTCATAGCGGTGGCTTCTACCATGCCTTCCAGGATGACGACGATCTCAAAGTCATCTGTCTCCAAGTCCTGGCGACTGATCCCGAACAAGGGGCTGTCTTCATTGATCTCATGGAGAATGGTGATGGGAGACACCAAGAAAATACGGTCCAAGCCTTTATCAAACCCCACATCGATGTCTATTTGGTCGAGCGGTATGTACTCCCCTTCCTCTGTGATCCTGGGCTTAATTAGCTGAGCTCGTACGTGGGCTTCTACTATGTGGCTTTTCCGGAGGTTCCCAACTCTCCACATCAGGCAGAGTTTTCCATCTCTCATTGCCACTACTGCATTATGGCTGAAAAGTAATGTCTGGGCCCGTTTTTTGGGCCTGGCCATTTTTGCCATTATTGCACCAATCATGAAAGAGTCAATTATACACCCCACGATGGACTGAACCACCACCATGAAGACCGCGAGCGGACACTCCTCCGTCACGCAGCGGAAGCCGTAACCAATAGTCGTTTGGGTTTCAATGGAGAACAGAAAAGCAGCCACAAAGCCATTGACCTGCAGAACGCAAGGCTTGAAGTTATCGTCTCCACCTGGGTTTTCTAGGTCTCCATGAATAAGTGCAATTAGCCAGAAAATCAGCCCAAACAATAACCAGGACACCAGAAATGCCAAGGAAAAGAGCAAGAGCATATACCTCCAGCGGATGTCAACGCACGTGGTGAACATGTCTGCAATGTACCTTTGTGGCTTGTCATCCATGTTGGCAAACTCCACGTTGCACTGACCATTCTTCTTTACAAACCTGTTCCTGCATTTCCTCCTGGTGTGGATTTTCCCATTGCCAAAGCCGTTGATACCTGGCATGGTGGTCAACCTCAGCCCGTCTTCCTCGGAGGACACAATGCTGTAAGGGTTGACTCTGCCTGTAGTCATCCCTGAGCCAAGTCCACAGTGAAAGTGAAGGGTCTTGCGACTCCCAATGTCCCCCTGACCCACCCCTGCCCACCCCCCAAATTCTGCTGCAGTGGAAAAGAAGTCCCAAGCTTCCACGTCTTGGCTGCCACGTCACCACGTGTATCCCGTGAGAGGCTCTGCAATGAGAAAACAGAAACACAGCTGTTACCTCTCAAGGCAAAGGACCTGAGGGTGTTTGGCCATGGCCCTGATGGGTGGGTGGCTGCATGGCCCCCACTCCTGCTGCCCTAACTCTTCCTTCCATGGCTATGCTGTTCCAAAAAAATACACAGAAGAAAGGAAGAAGGTCTTAGAGTTTCTTCTTCATGCTATAAGCAAGTGAGTAAACTTTGCTGGGCTGATGCAGCTTTTGTAGGACCCTCAACAACTCCAACCTTGGGTAGCACTGGAGTCTCTCCACTTTCCTTTTCTCATGAGCTCTGCAGCTGGAGAGGCAAGTGGAGAGGCTGAACTGTTTTCCTTAGGACACAGATATCAATAAAGGTACGTCTGGAAGCGGCTCCACCAGTTCACATTGCCTGTGCCAGATGGATCGCCGCCCAGCACAGCGTCTGACCTCCGAGGACCAGCTCTTCTGGGGTCAAGGGAAAGCATGGGGAGATGTGGACTTAACCTCCGTCCCCCCGCCCGAGGATGGAAGAGGACACAGCCAATGTGCAGCTGGTTGGAGAAGGCCCCAGGAAGGCACACGCTCGGGACAGATGTCCTGAGGAGCAACTTTCCCAACATATCCACTGGGACATGGAGCCATCTATGGTCACAGATGGGTTTTGCTGGCCAAGTCTTACAAAGAAACACTGCCACTGGGGAATGGGGAGCTGTTTTGGTCGCCTCTGGAGGGCTCAGCTGCAGGGTCAAGGACCTACACTCAACTTTGCCTGGGAGAGAGGTGACATGGACATGGGAGACATGGCCCAAGCTGGATGGGCTCCCTGCTGCAGGTGAACCCATGGAGGGGGAATCGAGTGGCACACTACCAGGCTGCTGGACCTCCCTGCCCCTCATGGGGCTGTATCAAGGAGTGGACAGGATTGTGGAGAAGCCATGTGGCATGTCCCAAGCACCCCAAGGAGATGGCACTGCAGGAACACTTCCCAACCCACCCGTTACCACCGTTTACCCTATTATTTAGCGACATGGGATGTGTCACTGGGGATGGAACCCCTTTGCTGGCAATGAGACCTGCACGAGGCAGCAGCACCGTGGTGGATCAGGTGCAGAGCCCCCCGTGACACCCAGTCCTTGCAGCACAGGCACTAGCTCCCGCCTACAGGCACAGGCGAACCCGACGGGCTGTACATGCTGTGTCGGATCCGCTGGCCCAGTCGATGCAGTCGATTCCTGCAATCAGCTCCAGTGCCCGAGGACATGCTGGGACAAGAACACCCTTTCCATTACATAGTGGCCAGGACCAGCCAGCGCCAGCACTGTGGAGCATTGCCAGTCATCAGCCCAGCTCGCAATGATACCCTGGACTGTCTTTTACTGAAACACTCCCCAAATCCAGCCTGGGAATCAGGAATCCCTCCAGAGGCCCAGTATCACAAGTAGAAGCCCTAACAACCTGCCCAAATCACCCAGATGCTAGACACAGACCCATGAATGCCACCACCTTATACATCAAACAGTGTGTTTCCAGGCACAACCATTTTTAATCCCCAACGCAGATTTTTTGAGAGTCACAGTTATTTGTTGGCATCTCAGCAAACCAAGGGATTGCTCACACATGGCTGAGGCCATCAGCACAAGATCCTCTCCTTCTTTAGAGTCTCGGGGAAGAAAAAAAATAGGCACAAACAGTTAATATTAGTGGTGAATATTTACAACCTTATAGTCACTGAAAGTCAAACGGGACCAAAGTGGCCTTACAGAGCTGACCTGTCAGGCAGACTGTCCAGCTCCAACCTGGTCTCCAACCCTCTGTCTTCCTCCTGACCATCCTGGCTACATCAACTGGTTTCACTTATTTTTTTTTACGAGAGTTGAGTATCTGGTGGCACAAAAGGCTGCCTCTCCATCACCCCTCTGACTCGGCCCAGGGGAATACACTGAACGCTTTTGTCACAGGATGAATTTAGAGTTGGGGTTTTTTAATTAATTCTAGATGCATTTGAGAAGTGAACAAAATGCAATGAGCTCCCAGTGACCTGCGAGAGGATTAGCTGGGGTCTGGATTAACTGTGCTGGAAGGGGACATGTGCTCAGCTGACTGCAGAGGCAGCAGCACTGCCCTCACCTGCAGTGAGGTTCACAGGGACCCTTGGTCTCCCCCATCACCACCACCTCTCCCCATTGCCTGCACCCTTCCTTCCTTCCTTCCTTCCTTCTTCCTTCCTTCCTTCCTTCCTTCCTTCCTTCCTTCCTTCCTTCCTTCCTTCCTTCCTTCCTTCCTTCCTTCCTTCCTTCCCTTCCTTCTTCCTCCCTTCCTCCCTTCCTTCCTTCCTTTCCCTTTCTCTTTCACTTTCTCTTCCACTTTCCCTTTTCCTTCTTTTCCTTTTCCTTTCCCTTTCCTCTCTCTCCTCTCACATCACACAGGGTTTCATGGACCCCTCTGCTGTGGGGCAATCCTGGGAAAGACCCAAGGGGCTGATGCTGCTCCAGGCACAGGACAGCTCTTGTGACTCAGACCATGTCCCACATGAGATTCACATTCACTGAGGCACAGGACTGAGTCTTTCCCAAAGCACTGAAGCTCCTGGCGGGAGACAAACTGCCCCTGTCCCAGGCCAGCAGTGGCAGCATGGGGAGACAGCAGCTAAATAAAGGCAGCAAAGTGGATCTGCCGGAGCAGGCGGAAAAAGTACTTTATTTAGCACAGTTTTGTTTGGAAATACACTTTCTGGAGGTTGCTGAAAGCTGAATTTCTGGTTTGGTTTAAATTTGAAGGCTGGAGCCCCACGCTGCCGCTGCGGGAGGCTCAGGCTGGGAGAGGACTTGTGCAAACACACGGAAACCCATGGCTGGATGGGCTCTGCCAGGGGACCGGCTGGGGACCACATCCCCGTGGTCACCCTACCGCTGCTTGGATCAGGAGAGCATCCTCCAACTTCACCCTGGCATCTTCCCACATCCAAAATTGCCCCAGAGGGCTGGCAGAGATGTTACAGGGGGTCACATCCCCCTCCCTGCTTCCTTCCCCGGAGTTTCACACCCCTGACCATCACAATGTTACCTCATAGCCACAACATCAAAACTTTCCCTAATAACCACTGCCTGTTAATCCCATGCCCAGCTTCAGAGGAGACAAACCCACGCTGGGTGTCAGGCAGGTCCAGGACCATCCCCTGCCGCTCATGCCACGCGTCTTGTGCAGAGCTAATAGTGTTAACATGTAGGAAACAAAACAGGCTCATGATATTCGTTACGGGAATGAACGGCCCTGGCTCCCCGTGGCTCCGGAGGCAGCGACGCCGCAGACTGCCCCAGCTAATGAGCTGACATGAGAGGCAACAACTCCTGCCATGAAATTGCAGCAACCCAACTCCCACCGCGGAGCAGATTCCCGCAGAGACTCCAAGTGTCTCCAGCAATCTGCCAACTGCACAGTTAATTTTATTTATTTTATTTTTTTAAAGGGGATGTTAAATGTTACAACAATATTGGGAACAGCCAGCACGCTGGGAAAATGTGTCGAGTGCTGGGGAGGTCATTAGTTAGAGCCGGCTGAATATGTCAGTGCGATTTATCATCACACCTTTCCCTGTACCTCTGGAGGGGATGTGTTTTGGGGCCATCAGGGCTGCTGCCCCCCTCCTTCAGCCTCCCAGCTTGGATTTTCTCACGGAAGCATGCAGAGAACCAAGCTGCATTCAGGTGGAATCGACCCAGTAGAGACTCAGAGGAGCTGAGTTAGGGGATGCAGGATGCAGGCACAGGAGAGGTGATGGTCCAGGAGGGGATGGTGTGAGGAGGTCACACTTGGTGCTGCTGCCTGCCCTGTGCAGGAAGATAACACTGCCCTGTGCTGGGAGATAACGCTGCTATCTCCTGCAGCAATGCCCTTCATGCCCCAGCAGTGGGACAGCAATGTCAGCAGTGAGGAGGGAGCTCCACTCCTGGCATGGGGCTGTGGCCATGCGGCTCATCCTGTCCCTGCTAAGCAACTCAGCACTGAGCACCCACAAAGTGAGGGGAGGGCAGTGGAGCTGGGGGGTCCCCAAGGCGTGCCAGGGCAGCACCAATGCCTGAAAAACTCGGTCTACAACGTCCCATCTTCAGATGCTTCCAATACATTAAGGGTCAGCACGAGGCAGGCCAGGTGGTGATGTTTGCAGAGAATAAATGGCCTCTTGTTTCCCCTCATCTGCCAGGGAGGACAGGCCAGAGGATCCCACTGCAGTGCATCCCTAATGAGTCAAAGCTGCTCCATTTTGTCAGGGACATGAGGAGAAAACTGTTGTGGGCACACACCCCTCCCCTGGACCCCTGCACACCCGCCTGGTGCCAGCGAGCAGCCAAGAAATGCTGTCTGCAAGCCTTGATGACACACACAAAAGGGAAACTGAGGCACAGGGGACACAAGGTAGGCCCTTGGTGGGAAGGCTGGAGGTGACAGGGTGCCTGAAGGGATCCTGGCTCATCCCTGAGCCACATGTAGGTGCCACGGGCATGGGAGAAGTAAAAGGGCCATGTGCAGTGTTCGTCACCACTGGGGCCAGGTGGCCTCTGCAGGGTGATGGGCTTGTGCTTAAGCACCCTAAAACTCCTGCTAAATGTACTCTGGATCAGGGAGATCCTGGGAAAGATCCTTTCAGAGGTTGCACAGAGCCCATGATTGGTTTCCAACTCCATGGTGTGACGCAGGGAATGAGCATTCCAGTCCATCTGCCTCCATGTCTATTCAAGCTCCAGCACCCAGCCCTGTTCCAGCACCCACATCCTGCAGTGACAGGACCTCAGGTCTGTACATCCACCCCTGCTGCCCCTCACCACTCCCAGGTGATGTCCCCCCTGCTGGGCTG
>NW_008683236.1:6803-14290 GCF_000695815.1 Acanthisitta chloris
CCCTGCCGCTGCCCAGGTCCTGAAATCCCGTCTCGCTCTCTTGGGAAACACTGTCTGTTTTTCCATCCATTTGCAGCCAGACAGCCAGACAGCAGGACATGGCTGGGGGTGAGGATGAGGGCAAGGGGTTGCGCAGGCCTTGGCAAGGGCCATCCACACCAGGGACAGCCAAAGGATGCCCCAAACCCCCAGGAGATACAGTCAAATTGCCCTGTCCCTGCAAGACCCTCACCCAAATCTCCGGCACACCCCATATCCCTCCCCGCAGCCCCCCGCAGTCCCCACAGCCCCCCTGGCTGTCCCAGCTCAGAGGACAGGTGGCAATATCCCAACAAATCTCCCCGGGAAGGGGCAGAGCTCCAGGCTCGGGGGGCTCTGTCTAGATTCCCAGAGGAGGGGTCAGCCCTTACCTGGCGTATGCCCGGGGGGGTCTCCCCGGTGCTCCCTGGCCATGGCTGCGGGGCACAGGGGGCCTTGTGGCCCTGCTGCAGCCCAGGAGAGAGACAGAGAGTTTTAATTGAATTTCTAGATTATCCTGGGGGAGAAATTGTAATCTCCTTAAATCCAACCTCTGGTCGAGTCCCGTAACCTACTGTCCTGTGCCGGGGGAAGGGATTTAGTGCGGGGGAGGGGAGGCTTCCCATCCTGCTGATGCTCCGGACCCTGCACCCAGCAGGATTTGTCCTGCAGGACGTCAGAGATCTCTCCCGGCAGCCCTGCAGCCCTGGGAATTAAGGTTCTGCAGCAGCAATGCGCTGTCCCCTCTCTCCATGTGCCAGGGGTGTTCTGTGAGCCTCACGGAGCTGGTGGGGCTGAGGCACCAGTGGTGGAGATGTCTGGTGCTGGATCACTAGGGTCTCTGGAAGGTGAAAAGGAGCCCATGGGACTCATGGCTGGGAGGTGACTGGGGCTTTGAATCTGAAATATCACCCAGCCTGGCTGTGCCTGGGATGCCAGCAGGTTGTGTAAGTTCCATTCCCTGACCAGGCTGTGGTGGGTCCCTCCCAAAACACCTCATCCCTGGACCGCATGGGCCAGAGGGTGTTCCTGGAGGGGTTGGGTGACCTTGGGGAGTCTCCATCACATGGCCGTGTTCCTTCTGCATGCTCCCAAATCTAGATACTTGCTGGGCTCCAGCCCCAGCCCTAAATCCTCTCCAGCAATGGGCTGAGGCAGATGATGATGGAGCTGGAATCAGCTGTCCATTACTGGGGCCTCTACAGGGACGTGGATTTCCATTGGGAATGGCAGATTCCCATCAAGCACATGCCAAGAGGCTCAAGGGATAGGCAACAACTCTGCCCCAGCCCTGGCCCTGACCAAGAGGGGAGCACCCAGCTGCTAAAAACCACCGTGGGAAGAAAGGGAAAAGCAGGACAGAAAGGGCAAATGTCTTCAAGCAGATTTTATCACCAACCAGATGAGACGAGCTGAGGGCTGCGGTGCTGAGTGGCTCCCATCCCGAAGGTAACACCAGGGCAGTGCTTGGAAGGATCCCTGGGATATCACAGCATGAATTATTTTAAGAGCCCTCTCACACCTCAGGGTCAGAGGCAGAAGGTGATGGATCTGGACCTTATTCAGCCCCATTCAGCCTGCAGCAGGACTAATCCTGCACCTCCCGCTTGCCCAGTTCCTATCACAATATCTTTCCCAAATCCCATTACTCCCAAGGCGGGTTTTCCCTTGCTCTCACCCAACACAAACCCCCCCACTCCAGAAGCCGTGTCTCCCGCTCGAGGGAAATTGTGTGTGTGGGCAGAGCCCGTGCCCAGGAAATGTTTATCCTGAAGGCACAACGTGCGGCAGGTTGGGAGGGATGGAGCTGCCAGCCGGAGCCGTGAACCGCAGGGAGAGCGAGGCGCGAGGCATCACTCTCCCTGCAGTGGCATTCCAGCTGGGAATCGGCACAGAAAGGAGCAGGATGACCATGAGAACCACCAGCTCAGGATACACAGGTCTCTTCCAGCAAGGGGAGATAGCATGTAAGCAAGGCAACTGTTCAACACTCTCCACTCTTTTTTGGGCTTTAACCCCACTATTATTCCTGCTCTACCCAAGCATTAATAATTGCTCAACTCTCAGCAAGAAATACAACCCATGTTCTGCTATCCCAGGCAATTTTCCTGGCTCCATGTCCATGCCAGGGTAAAATTGACACTGCCACCCCTGAAGCACTCCATTTCCAGCACCATGGGTTAAGGTGTGAGCAGAGCCCCAAAACTGCCTGTTAACTCCAGGAGGAGGGAGATGGGGATGAAGGACATGCCATGCCAGGGAAGAGCCGCCCTACTGGCTCTACTTACCCCACGACAGCAGCAAGAGCCGCAGATGCTGAGCCCGATGCTGGCGGTGCGAGCGAGAGGGTGGCAGGAACTTTGCTGTTGTCCTGGCTAATTGCTGCCGAGCTCAGATTACAGCCTCGCTTCTTCCCTACATGTCCAGGAGCTGGCACCTCGGCTGTGGCCGTGGGGAGCCACCCACTGCCAGGGAGGGGAACGTGCACCTTTGGTGGTGCTTCTAAGGAGCAGGGAGCGAAATTGTGGTGTGTGAGTGGTAGGAAGCCCAAGATGCCTTAGTGGTCTCAGGGGATTGGAATAGAAGCAGCTTGAAGAGGATTTCAGAGATTTTTGGGATGCGAAGGACCAGCCAGAAGGATGAGACGCATTCAGACCTTGGGGATCGGACTGTGGACCAGGCAGTCGGTGGTCCAAGGCAAGACCACTTTGTTCTTGCCATTTAATGGTGGCCATGACCCTAACCCCATCTTCACGCATTTCTCAGGAAAGGAAGGAAAATTCCCCTCCTTTTCTGTTGGGGGTGACAAATTCCCCCGGCACACACGTGGTGCTGCTTGGCATCTTCAAGACGAAAGAGGCCTTTGCATTGCTCTGCTGCCCGTAGTTTTCCTCCAGCTCATGGCTCTGCCCACACCAGTTCAGGAGTTTCAGTGTCTTTTAAATCCTGCAAGGGCTCCTTTGAATGCTCTCATTCCTCAAGCTGAGCCTGGTTGGAGGAGAACTCCTTCCCAGGCAGTGTGAGAGTTCTGGCCCCAGTTTTCTGCCCTTTCCACTCTTCCCTGATGTCACTGGAGAGATGGACACCCCCAGACTGCAGATGTGACCCCAAAGCCAAGTAGCTGCAAGGGCAGCAAAGGCAGGGCAGGGTATTTTGGGGACCGTCTTTATCTGCTGCAGCGAAGATTTAGCACAGGCGTTGCGTAACGCCGGGGGGGCTCACTGCTCCCCGGCCCCTCTCGCCGTCAGAGATCAGCAACTCAATTAATCCTGCCTCATTCCCTGCCCGCGGGTACCAGCCCTGGGTGCCCTCTCGGCCTGGCCGCAGCAGCAAGAAGTCAAATCTCTGCCTGACGTCAGCACCCATTGAAGTTGGTACCCCACAACCTGGGGGTGAGATCCTGTGGGACACCCCACTGCCACTCCCAGGGCACTCACCTCACTTGGGAAGCACTGTTCAAACAGAGGTGGCCATGAAGGTACCTGCCAAGCAGACATCAAAGTCCCTAAAATAACTCATTATTTCTGTGCCCCAGCCTCAGGCACTGCTGTGCATCACTTCATTACAAGGCCAGGCAGCCTCAGACCCTGCGGGGAGAGACCTGGGCATTTAAGGCATTTAAAAGGTGGTTTTTAAACCATTGAGGTTCAACACACACATTCTTGTGTTCCCCTCCTGCTTCTTTGCACAGCACAGATCACTGATGTGTGGCTCACTCAGGCACACACTGCAGGATCACAACAGCAGTGAAGGGATCCCTATTTTTTTTTTGGCCAGCCCTAAAATAACAACCCCCACGTATGTCCTTGGGCAACCCTACAATAAACAAGGCAAGTGCAAAGCCTGGCGTTGGCGAGCCTGGGCACTGCTGTGCGTGCAACATGGGCTGACAAGGAGAAGGGCACTAGGAAGCAAAACCAAAATTCTGTCAAGGGAAGGTTTTGGGGGATAAAGGTGCTGCTGCCATCCACGACAGCCTGCAGAACTGGGATCCTGGTACTCCTTGGAGGGGTAAAGCCAGATGTCACCCTGCATCCCTGCACAGCCGGGTGACTGTGGTGGCAACGGGTGGGCACAGAGCAAAGGGACCCTTTGGTGGTGGCATTGGGGAGGATGGGACACAGTGACATGCCCCAGTGAAGAGCCGCACGGAAAGTTACACAATGCCAGCCCAGCTGCCCTTGGCTATGTGTGCCGTGTGTACTCCTATCGACACGGCCCCGGCCGCCCTCCGACATCCCCCCGGGGACAGAACTCTGCAAGTGGCGTAAATGCAAGTGCACGTGAGCAGGGGGACCTGTTCCAGCCCCCCTCCCTCAAACCCTGCATCTCCTGCAGCGGTCACCCACCTGCACCACCATCCCACTGTCCCTTAGCTCGGCTGTGCCGATGGTGTGGGGTCAGGAGGGTTGGGATGGTGCTGTGTGGAGCAGAGAGAACAGGGAGAGTGCCCACCATCAGCATCCTGATGGGAAAACACAGTGGCTAAGGCACTGCACAGCCCCCAACCAGGGATTTTTAGGATGTGAAAGACCAGCCAGAATGACTCAACATTCAAACCTGGGAGATGTGACACCAGATTAGGGCAAGGCAGTATGTGCCCAGAGGCAGGACCTTGGTTCTCTGGACTTGCACATGGATAGCCATGACCCAAAACTGCCTTCAAGCTTTTTCCAGGGGAGGAACAAAAATCACCCTCTTTTCTGTTGGAGGGGAAAAACACTTGCTGGTCCCACTGGAGCTCCCACCAGTAGCAAGGAGTCCTCCCCTTAGCACAGCAGTGGGATGCAGCAGGGATGCTTTTGTCCATAGAGGGGGGAAACTGAGGCATAGCAGCAGGACAGGCTTGAGAGTGGGGAGCGGCTGCAGCCCACGCCATCGCCTTCCCCCCAGCCTGGCCTGGCCCCAGTTCGAGATATTTATAAAGCCGATAAGGGAACAGAAAGAATTTTCCAAACGCCAAAGTTACGTAACCTCCCCTCGCCCTCCACGGACATGGTCTGTAATTATAGGCTCGGGATGGGGGGAGCTCTTTGTGGCAGGGTTGGTCTGGGGCACCAGTGCTACTGTCACCCCAAAGGGCTTCTTCACCCTCCTCTCCCTCACTGTGGTGAGCCCCCAGGGCCAGGCACCAGCCCATGCCACCACGTCGCCCTGTGGGACTCCATCCCTGAGGGAACCTGATGGCTTTGTGGCTGGTCCCCTCACCCTGTGTAGGGGACCCCAGGTTTTTGGCTGTGTTCTGGGTGGCTGATCCCCCTGGGGTGTGTACACCCCTCCAGCCCGTCTCAGCACATGCTGTATGTCATGACAGATGACAGTCAGAGTACGGCTGACATTGCCATGGTGACTATCAACTGCTGCTGCTGGGAGGACTCATGCAAAGGTGCTTCACCAGCACCTGCCCCCACAAAGTGCTGATACCCATCCCCTTTGGCTGCAGGTATCCCCTGCCCTCCACCAGCTCCATTTACACCACTTTTTACCCTGTTACACTCACAAGCAGTTTCCAAACCCTTCATCACGTCACAGCTGCCTCCAACTCCACCAGCTGTGCCTCAGTCTCCCCAACCCTGCGCTTGCCACCCCAGGGGAGGATGGTGTCCCTTCCCTAGAATATTTTTCTCTCGCCCAACTTCGGCCAAGGCTGCAGAGTTGGAGGGATGCTGAGCGAAGGCTCCGTCGGCCGCGGCCGTCTCCAGGCGACCGCCCAGGGATGCTGCAGAGATGCTCTGGAGGCAGAGTAAGAGGGACCAGGGTGGAGGGGGGGAATGTATCCATAGGCATGCCACCCTCCACCTCCACTCCCCTACCAAAACCACCGCCTGAATCTTTGTAACAGCACGTAAAAACCCCCAGAAAGCAGCCACTGATTTGTCTCAGGCAGCTGGCTGGGCACTGACAAGCTCACGGCACCCCAGACTGGCTGGTGGGAACACCGGCAGGATGCTCCCGGTTGGATGCGGGGCCCTGCGGCTTCCAGAGACACCTGCAGAGCTGTGGAAATCATTGTTGGAAATAAGCCCGTTAGCTTCTTAACCCTCATTAAGCAGCTTAGGGGGGCACATATCATACGCAAACCCGGAGGTGGAGAAGGCCCTTGTCAGGGCAAAGGGGTGATGGGATTTCAGTGGGTGCTGCGGGAGGTGTCACGACCCCATCCCTCACCCTGACGAGCTCCCTTCCTGCATCCAGCTGGGACCACCGGCATCTCCCGAGAGCACGGAGCGGCGGGCAGGGCTGTCACACCCGTGTGACGAGTGTGGGAGGTCTCAGCTGCAGCCCCGCCGTGGGGGGAGAGGGGTGGCTGACAGAGTGGGGCGACGGCCCGGCCAGCACCCGACACCGCGGCACGGAGCGGGACGTTTCTAATCACTCCACTTGGAAAAGGTCCCATTTTTACATTTGTTAAATTAAAGGATGTCAGCATCTGATGCCAAGCCCAGGCTTCCTCGGAAATTTAAACTAATGACAGCAAAGAAAATGAGCTGAAACCAGAACACAAGCACTCCCACGTTATCCAGCCGCACCAGCCATCACCGTGGCAAGGATTACATGGCAGCTTGCAAAGCACCAACCGTCACAAAGATCTCAACTTTCTGCCCCAAAATCCAACCTTGCCTGCTCTGCTCTGTCAGAAAGTGCAGTGCTGGCACCTGGGCAAGCCAGGCTGCTGCGCTGGAGAGACCCCCATCCTCCTCCAGCCTCTCCAAGGGCAAATATCTCCCTCCTTTCTGGATACAGCTGCCCTGGGCAGTGGGGTTTGTCAGCACGGGGTGGAAGTGGGAGAGCAGAGCGCTGAGTGCGACGTCTGGATTTCTCCAGCTTGGATGATTCCTACAGCCAGCTCCATCCTGCCCAGCCCTGCACGGACAGGCAGCAGGGTCCTGGCAGAGCTCGGGAGCTGCCAGCCGTCACACAGCCCCTCGCTGCCCCTTTTCCCCATGGAAATACCTGGGCTCAGGCGAGGGCTTCGCTCCCGGCGCTCTCCGGGCTCCGCTGGGGCGGTTTTGTGCTGCAGCTGAGCAAAACCACAGAGTAGTGGTTGGGCTTTTTTTTTTCCTTTTATAATTTTCTCGGCGAGATAAAATTAAACAAACAAGCCCTTCTGGGAGCAGCGTGGGGAAGGGAGGCTGCTTCCCTACAGATGTGCGTGTCCTCAGCGATTACAACCACGGAATTAAGCTTTCCCTGTGACTGGGACATTTGCACGATTCCCCTCCTTCGCCTCCTGTGGTTTCACTGGTAGGAGACTGACTCGTTCTGCAGCCTCCCTCCCCATGAGGTCATTACCCGAACACCTATTTTTCACAAAAGCATCAAGAATGGCTTTTTTTTCCTGACCTCACCATCAAATTAGAGTGGTCTGGAGTGTGAGGCTGAGAGTGCTAGGCAAAGCATCACATGC
Organism: Acanthisitta chloris; assembly: GCF_000695815.1. NCBI lineage: Eukaryota > Metazoa > Chordata > Aves > Passeriformes > Acanthisittidae > Acanthisitta > Acanthisitta chloris. Next base: position 14,230 of record NW_008683236.1, read on the forward strand.
CAGTGCAGAATAGAATAGAAAATAGAATAGGATAGGATAGGATGGAATAGGATAGGATAGG
>NW_008683236.1:14352-28865 GCF_000695815.1 Acanthisitta chloris
TAGAATAGAATAGAATAGAATAGAATAGAATAGAATAGAATAGAATAGAATAGAATAGAATAGAATAGAATAGAATAGAATAGAATAGAAAGATGCAGCTGAACATCTCCCAGGGGATGGGGCTGCAGAGGAGAGGGAACACTGTGGGTCAGAAGTGGAGAGGGGACTCCTAGCTGCACTCCAAGCCCCATCTGCAGCTCCCAAACCAAAAAGAAACAACTAAGGCATAAGACTTGCAAACACACCTAAACTTTCCAGCTTCATCTGCCTCGGGAGCCAGCGCAGAAGCCGTTGCCATAGCTTTGCAGACCACCGGTGGGTTTTGTAGCACAATCTGGACCACGGATCTATGCAAATCCCCAAGGCAGAAGTCTTTATGGAGGCATATGACAACCAAAAAAGAATAGCGCTCAGTGCTCTACTCCCACACGCCACCCCCCAACTTCACCATCATTTAAATCAGTCTTAAGTTGGAAGAATTCAAATCAACACTGTCGTCACAGAGCCAAGCAGAGAGGTGACACAACTTGGATGCTGCCAGGGAAATTGCCCCCCTGAGACTCCAAACTCATCAGCCCATCACTTTTTTGAAGCCCCATCAAGGAAAACAAATGAACTGGCAACCCACTGCCCCCAGCCCTCCATCCCCTCTGGCTAAGGATGCTAGAGAGATTTCCAACCTGCTTTCCCCCTGGGATCAACAGGAGGGGGACTGCGGGGAGAAAAAAATCCAAGACATGCTGCTGAGGCTGGAGAGCCACAGTTGGAAAAGAAATCAAAGCTTCCAAAGAGAGAGATGCCAAGGAGATATGTTGTTCTCAAGAGAAACAGGACATTCCTCTCCAAGGGGGAGGAAGGGAGAAGGAAGGCTCATGCCACCTCTTTCAGCTCCCCAGCATAGGTGCTGGGGTTCTGGGCACGGCAGCCTGCTCGGGCGGCTTGTCCCCACTGTGCCATGCTGCAGACACAGATGGCATTGCAGCTACTGACTTTTTTATTGCCTTTTTTGTTTCTTTTTTTTACCCTAAAAGCATGTTTTCAGTTTGGGGGAAAGGTTGTTGGGTCCTGTCAGCAGCCAGGCAGATGCAGGGATGCTCTTTGGGTTCCTGGAGACGTCCCTGCCTTCCTGAACTACATAGAATCATTTACGTTGGAAAAGATCATCCAGTCCAACTGTTAACCCAGCACTGCCAAGTCCACCACTAACCCATGTCCCCAAATGACACATCTACACATTTTAACCACATGCCAAGACCCTCTGCTGTCTTGGGGACATGACTTGGCATCACTAAACCCCTTGTAGTCTTATGGGAGTTACATAGGGAAGAAGCTGGGGGAAAAAAATGATACTTTGCTATTGCCAGAAATGCCAAAATCAGGTCCCAGTTCAGTCCAGAGGGTAAAGGATTGTCAGGTTAGATTTTCCTTGCAAAACATGTTAGAGTTACACAAGCAATGGGATCAGGCTGGAAGCAAGCGGGTGAGATCATCTCCGTGCACTCCTGGTTGATCCCCTGAAACCATCCAATTTGGCTGGTTCAGCATAAATTCTGCAGCAAATTGTTCCTGCAGGAAGTTTTATACCTGTGCCCTTGGGCTAAGCCCTGACAGCATCCTTCGCTGGGGACAAGCTACCTACCTTCTCAAGGCAACACCTGGGGAGGTTGGAGGGAGAGGGGGACCTGGAGCAGAGTTGGCCCAGCTATAAATAACCCCATTGAAAGGAAACAGGAGAAAAAGCAGCAAACCAATAAATCCAGGGAGATATGTTCAGCTACAGGCACTCGGTGCAAACAGCTCCTCATGCCCTGTGTGGCCCCACAGAATCCAGCACAAGAGAAAATGGGATCCATTGCAGCTCAGCGGAGCAGGATCCAGCCTGGCCATTGCCTTTCCATGAGCAACACATCAAATCAACGCAGAGCTCCGTGTGCAGGATTCAACGCACAGCTCATGGCAAGACCTCATCCACTCTGCTCCATTAAAAGAGATAAAGATGAGAAAGGGGAGAGTTGAATTAAGGAGAGTTAAATTAAGATGCCCATTGGACCATGTTAACACAATGCTGGCCTGGCTCCTGGTGCCACCAGCACTGAATACCAGCGATCCCATGCCCAGCAAGCTGGGAAAAATAGCCTGTGTTTAAGGCAATCATTATTTGCAATCTGTGATCCTGGAGAAAAGGGCAGGAAAAGCAACTTCTCATTTTCACCAATAAAAGGGGAATTGCAGAAGCTCAGCAAGCACAGTGTCCAGCAGGTCACAACCAGCAGTGCTGGAGTGATTCATCCTAAACAAGCTAGATTTAGTCAAACTAGCCTAGAATAAGGCAGGAAAACAGCCCAAAGTTTTCTCTGCTGATGCCTGCCAGGTATTTGCCCATAGAAGCAATGGGACCAGCATAGAGGAGAGAGAACAGGACCATCCCTACCACTGTTGTCCTCTCCAACTCCAGAAAAGTCAATGAAAAGCTTCAATCTGCCTCCCACAGCTGGATACTGCACCAAAACACATTAAAGAGGGTTTATTTTTTTCCTCCTTTCCCAGCCCATCTTCCCAGAGCACATCAGTTCCCATCCCCAAAGGTGCTGAAGCAGCCAGGGACCAGGCACGGCTCTGCAGCATCCACTGGACTAGTTTTCCCCAGAAAATTATCTGAGCGGCTTCAGTTTTACTTGTGTGTAACTTATTATTAAAGCTGAGCAAATAATTCAGGGCAAGAGCTCCAGGAACAACGTTTTGCCTTTTCATTTTCTGCTCTCAAGCTGTCTGCAGTTTCCCCAGAGCTCAGAGATGATTTAAAGACCTGTCTCCGGCCCGGAGCGTCTCGCTGTGACGCGGGCTGTGAGTGTTTGATGGCCCAAATTTCACGTGTGCGGACGAGGACACACTGGACACATGAGGATGGATGAGCCTTTCTTGGTACCCTAATTAGATGAGCAACATTTGCAAGTGGGTTTGGGGGATTTTTTCCATTGTTGGAGACCTGCAAACACTTCACGCAGAGTTAACGACCGCCTGTTCGTTAGGCAAGGCTTGACGAGTGCTTTGCTTTATGGCGCATCATTTTTCCACTCGACGGTACCAGCCTGGACACAAGATTTCCAAGGAGCATCTCATTCCCAACTCCTCTTTGCACCCCAAAACATCACTAAGGACATGGGAAAGGAGGATGGGACCATGGGCAGAGCCATGGGGCTGTCAGGCTGTGACAGCTTCGACCTTCCAGTGCTGCAGCCATCCCAGGCATTTGTTTCCTCATTAGTGGAAAGGTTAGGGAGAACGGATCGGCCCTGTGCAAACTCCCCGTGGTGCTCGCGTGACGCAGGCTGGCAACAGCAGCTCGCCCCAATGCTCGGGCAAGTGCCAGCCAAGAAAAACAGGGAAGAGAGAGCCACATTCCCAGATTGCGGTGCAGGAGTGACCAAATCAGAGGTCCCCATACCTGGAGTAAGAGCCTGTCCTCCCAACCCCATCCACCTGTCCGTGGGAACTCCATCCGTCCTCAAGGCCCAAGGAAGTGCTGACTCTAAGAGATACCCTCCACCCTCTTCCCAGAGAACAAGGGCTGGTGGCACCCACTGCTGTGACCCAGACACCCATCAGGAATCCTGAAGGGGCTGAGAAAGGGACATCCCACCCTGAAGGCAGAGTGGAAGAGCTGACATCAAGGACCAACATGTCTCCTTCAGGGACCTGGACTTGGAGAAAAGTCTGGGCTCCCAGGATTGGGCCAGGCAGCCACTGCTGCCTGGTATGTTGCTTTCAGGACAGAGCAAACTGCTGACATTAACCTCCCGCTGTAAAACCCCTCAGAGCAGCTCATGTGTAGGACAGAGGGAACCATTTAATGCCCCCTAGCACCCAAAAGGAGCCAGGGATGCTTTAGAACCATCCCAGGTGACCAAGCCTGGAGCTCCATTAGTCCTAGCTGGAAACCCCTCTCTGGCCAAACAGCTTTCTCCTCCCATTGCATAATTGCACTTTGTTGAGCAGATCCAGCCGCTGGCAAAACATTTTCTCCAGCCTCACTGCTCTCCTGCAATGGTTTCCTTACTTCTTTCACTCCGGACAGCTGCTGAAGCACACTGAGAGGGAAGGGGGCGAAAAACCCTATGCTTGTCCCACCCATAAAGCAAAACCCCGGATGAAATAAAGGGGGAAAACAAGCAGAGAGTGGTGTCAGGTGCCTCTCCCCAATCCAGCCCCTCCTGGTTTGCTTGTGGGGGTTTGACAAAAGTGCTTTTTGGCTGACAAAATGATTACAGGGTGCCGAGACAGTAAGTTGCACATGGATTTCTTTCCTGCATTTCAAGCAGGGCGAGGACACGGCTGCAAAAGCAGCTGCACTTCTGGAGGGGTCACAGTGCTGGGGATGAGGGGAGGAGGCAGGAGGGGGGATTTGGGGAGAAGAGGAAGGAGAGAGATTTTCTGCCTGAAAAAAAAGCAAGGAGAAAGTGGGTGGGACTGTGCACAAGTGTGTGAAGCCAAAGGCAGGTGATGCCGCTGGTCTATGATGGAGTAACAATGGATTTGGAAGGATGCTGGTGCCACTGTTTGGACCAGCCTGAAGTGGGGAACAGAGAAATTGGAGCCACTGCTCCCTGAGCAGGGTCAGATCCTGTGGCCTTGCTATAAGGTGAGGGTTTAGGCAGTAGCAACACTGGGAGAGTGTGTGCAGCGTGTGTTCGTCTCCTGGTGGGAATACGACTGCGTGGGGCAGAGCAAGGTGCCCTGGGCACACTTGAACTCTCTGTGCCTGCAGGCAGTGGGTGCTGGGCAGCAGGGAGGAGGAGAGGAGGATTTCAGCTCCAAACTCAATCTGTTGAAGAACTTGGCCTGCTCCCCATCAAGCTGAAAATAGCACATATGTAAGGACGTGCACGCAGTGCTGGCTGTGTCCTCGCTGAGTGCTTCCTTCCTGCTGTGCTCCACACAGTGCCCCAGCCCTGTGCCTCCAGCCCCCCACGGCCCCCGTGTACCCCCCATGGGGGACAGGCCTTGGGTAAGCTGCTCCTCAGAGCATCCTTATTCCACAAATCAGGGCAAGTGCACATATGCAAGATCCTTTCACCTTCAGCTGCTTTTCACACATACCACAAGGTCCGTCTGGCGGCGGCATCCCCACCGTTATCATCTGGAGCAGGTGAGGATGAGCATGGCTCACGGCAGGAGCCGAGTTTTATTAGAAACAGGCATCTGGCTTCGGCCCTCCCTGCAGCCACTGGTCCAGGCTTGGGCTCAGGATGGGGCAGAAAGCACACACAAGTGCCCAGGCAGCAGGCAGGGAACATCCATAAGTCCCCAGTTTTTCCTCCAGATTTTATCTCCAACCCTATTATTGGTGATAGGAAAAGAAAGTCATTGTCCTTCTCTTCAGGGGCACGTGGTGCCCAGCTGGGGTCAAGCCCCAGCCCTCGGAGGGATGGGGAACTAGCAGAGTGTGCTGCAAGCTGGAGGATGGAGATAACCCTGGCAGCAACCAGAGCTGATTCCTGGAGTGCAGAGGGAAGAAAAGAGGCTGAGCTCCCCATGGACATCAGGCACAGGAATAATGGGAGAGCTTTGATGGGACATCACTGCAGCTCTGAGCACAGCTTGTGCAAAGCTCCACTCCTCTCCCAAATGCCCCTAAAGAAATGCTCCCCTAAAGAGCAAGTACCCCAGGATGGAGGGAATACAGCAATGAGCTTTATGGAGTGGTTTCTGGGGACCCAGGAAGTGCAAAAAGCAAAAAACATTGGGGCTAGGGAGAGTCACACAGGCAATCCTCACAGAGCTTGGAGAAGAGGACTGTTACAAGTGCACAGGTTGTCCTGTGCTCAGAGTAGTCGTGGTGTGCTATACAGCCTCCATGGGGTGATTCCCTATGCAGTGGGATCCAGTAGCCCTCCAGCCAGGATGTTCCAGAGTATCGCTCTGCAGGCACACCCAGCAGGACAGGCATCACCTTGTGAAAGCACATTTCCCACCCCAAATCCCTGCTCTGCCAAGATTCTGCTTTATGACAGGGACAGCAGTAGGACACCAGGGAACATCAGTGACTGGGCAGGGACCAAGCCCAACTCGAACACATTCTCATATCTGCAGTACACCAACACTGCACCTAGGCATGACCAAAACCTGTCTGCTTTCCAAAACCCTCTGAGGAGCAATGTTAGCCAGCATGTGGTATCAGCTCTCCTGAAACAAAGCCATTGTGGTTGAGGCAGGATCCTTATTAAGTCTTTCCTCTCTTTAATTCCTTTTTTTTCTCCGTTCCCATTGCTCAAGCAGAGCTTGGGCAGGGCCCTGCTGCTGCCAGCCTGTGGCACATTGGCACCAACATGACCTGGGGATGTGATGAGTGGCTGCATTTGAGGTCAATGGTGAAATCAGAGGCATGGCAGGGGAAGGAAGCCATGGATGGAGCAGAGAGCGCTGGATGGAGGGGAAAGGTAGGTTGGGGAGCTCCAAAATAAAGCTCAAAAAAATCCTCTCTCCAGTCGGGAGGATGGAGACATGAAACTGCCACTTATTGAAAGAAAACCCAACTTCTCCCCAGACACCACTCTCAAAGACAAACCATAGGGAAAGGGGTGGCACAGGACACTCTCAGCATGCACAAAACCCACCCAGTGATGTCCTTTCCCACCTCTACCATCAGCACATGCCTCAGCCACCTGTCACCAATATATCCCCTCCACCCTGGGGTCTCCCCATCACTCTCATCCCCCAGGACCCTAAAAAGCACTGTTTTCCCCATTACATCCTGCATCTCTCGCCCCTACAGTGCCCTCCAGCACCAGCCCCGCCGTGCCCATCGTCATTGACGCCACTGACGTGTCCCCAGCTCCCAGGGGACCCCAGGCAGGGGACAGTGTGTGGAGGCTGCGTGTCCCCAGGGGCTCCTGCCATGCCCACTCGCCTGCTGTTACATAAACTGGGCCCGGGACTGTTTTCGTTTGTGCTGCCTTCAGCGCTGTGCTCCTCAACCCTATTTGCATAACAAATAATTAATAATAATTAATGACTGGCAGAGCAGTGTGGATTGCCAGATTTTGCTAATTAGGGAACAAACACTATTGCACAAGCGAAGGCAGGTGCCACACGGCTCTGTGTCCCCACCAAGTGTGGGGACAGTGTCCTGTAGGACTCTAGGCGTTTTTGGGGAGGAGGGGGCAGCGATGTGGGTGGTGGTAGGATGGGTCAGTGGCCCTCACAGGGTTCAGTGGGTGGCTCAATGCAGCCCTGCTCCGTGCCCACACACGTGCCATCACATGGCATCCCACGCCTGGCTTTCTCCGTGCCCTTATTAGAGCTTGGGACGACACTACTTAATTGTCTGGCGATGGCACCGCTCCATATCATTAACGAGCAAACTAGCACCAGCTCATTAGGGAAAAGCCTTTGCTCCAGCAGCTCCACAGCCGAATCGTGCTGGGGATGCTCTGAGCATGAGGGCCATTGCAGGTGACAACCCCACACCAGGTCATGGGGGCTGAAAGCACCAAAGAGACCTTCCCTGTGCCACTGGTGCCAGGAAACACAGAGGAGCGAGGATATGTGTGACAGGACCTGTGTGGTGGCACATGGGGTGCAGGGTGACCTGGCAGCCTCTGCCCTGACCTCACACACCTGTAGCTGCCTGGGGGGCTGGGAACATGGAGCTTGAGAGGGAGGGGAAAAGGAAAAAGAATTAAAAATGGGAAGGAAAAGAAGAAGGGAAAGGAATGGGAAAGGGGAGAAAAAAGAGAAAGGGAAATGAGTGGGAATGGAAAAGAGGAGAAAAGAAGAGGGAAAGGAATGGGAAAGGGAAGAATAGTCAAGGCAAAGGGGATGAGGAGAGGAGAGGAGAGGAGAGGAGAGGAGAGGAGAGGAGCGGAGAGGAGAGATCTGCTCAAGCCCTGACTGCTCGGTCACACACAGAAGCACTGGGAGCCTTGGGGTGCCAGAGTGAGCAATGGACAAAGCCCCTAGACACATCAAGCAGAAGCCAGTTGGGGAGCAGTGTGCCTTCCTCCATGGGAGGACAGGGGATGAAGCAGAGCAAAGTCCTCTCCCACTCCCCTCCACAAAACTCTGCAGGTCCAACTCACTTTCCCCATCCCCTGCAGAATCCCGGACAAGTCCTGGATGACAGCACAGCTCCGGTGCCGCTCAGCCTCTCTCTCAGTGCAGCTCCAAACCAGCCCCTGCTCTACCCCCCAACAGAGCAGAGTTAGGTGTAATTACACTTTGCTGCCTCTCTTCTATCACTGTAATTCCTTTGCTCCGCTGAATTGCTTCCCCTTCAGCACCACACATAATCCATTGCACTGTAATTATATGGGAATTTTAATATCTGATGTATTTATAAGATGCACTTAATTCATCAGCCCCTTTAAGCACATTGTCATTCCAGCCTTCAGCACAGTGGGAAGGATGACTCGCTGTCAGATGGAGATTAGCTGGCCCATGTGTGTAATGAGTTGGAGGGTGTTCTCAGCCCAGCTGAGAACCACAGTCAGATCCTGCCCTGGCTAGGGAGCAGGATCCCTCGTGCTGGGTGCCCCAACACCCTGGTGGATTGTGCCAGGGCTCCCCTGTGCTGCTGTGGAGACAAAGGGCAGCACAATCCAGAGTAGCATCACTCCCTTTCCCAAATATCCAAATCACCCAGCAGGTCCAAATTTGGCAGAAACGAAGGACCTCTGTTGGGGAGAGTTTTATCCCTACAGCCTAAGCACCAGGGACTCTCCAAAGGCCTCCCCAAGGTGACGGATCAACATTCAGACCCCACTAAACCCATAAAGAAAGTACCCACCACTGAAGGCTTATTTTTCCTGGCATTTGTTTCAGTGGCTCCTTTCCAGATATGTCCTAAAAGGGAACCGAAGGCCTTTGAGCCTTTTGCAGTGAGCACAATGCAATGATTTTCCCAGCCTGGGCAGGAGGGATGAGCTCACTGGCGTCCTTGGTTCCCCCCAGCTTCAGGGTATGGGGTCCCTGTGCCGAGCACTGCAGGTGCTGGGACTTGCTGGGATGCCCAGGGAGGGCAGTGGAATCGGCAGAATGCTGGGGGGTAGCTAGGCTCTATCCCATAAAGCCCAGGGAGAAATGCCAGCTGAGTCTGGGAACAAGGGGCAGAAGGAGAGGGGGGTCTCAGGGACTCGGTCCCTGCAGGGTGTCCTGGCTCTCACTGATGGGTGACACCACATTTTTCACACCAGGAGCATATAGAGTTTTCCCACAGCCCTGCAGTGATGTCCATGCTGCCCTGGTAGGCACCCCTGCAGGGAGGTGACATCCATGGGTGGTGGCATTGCCCCCACCTCAGCACTGGCCATCAGGGACCATAGAGGCACAGCCCAGCTGCTGGTGGCACCAGGTGACCCTGCACCCTCAGGGTGGGCCAGAGAGCTGCCAGGTCCCCACCACACTGGGTGACCACTGGGACACAAACCCTCCTCCTGCTTCCAGCGAGCTGTGCTGGAGCAGAGCTGTGCCAGAGTGGGACTGTGATGACATTTCAGCTGGAGAAGGAGCTTCAGCAAGTATCACCCTGAGCCTTGGGGCTGTTACCAGCACCCTGAGCTCACCCAAAGCCCTCCAGCTCCTGGTGGGTGCTGGCACAGGGTCAACTCACAGGTGCACCCCAGCAGCCCTCAGGCACAGTGACACACTGGTACCCCATCACACCATGGCCTCTGCACAACCTGGCAGAAAGGTCTCTCCCCCAAGTTCCATGCTCCAGCACCCTGCAGCTCCCTGGAGACTGGAGCTGGGGGTAGGAAGAGTGCTGCAGACAGCCTGATGTCCGCCCATGGCCCATGTCATGACACACTCAGAGCTGCACCTCCCTGCCAGGATGCTCCCCCAGCACCAGCATGTCCCTGTACCCATGTGCCAGCCCTGAGCGCAGACACCAGCTCCAGGGGCTAAGCCTGAGTTGGTAATATCCCATCTCTTCCCTAGGGTTATCTGAGGGGCTGGTAATATCCCATCTCCTCCCCATCCAGAGGGACCCTGGTACCTGCTCCTCACAGGATGTCACAGCCTCCTGCCTCACTTTACTCATCTGCACAGTGCTCTCCAAGAAAGTAGAGCCAGGAGCATGGCTGGAAAAGGATGCATCAGAGTCTTCAACCTGACCCCTCACTTAGGACCAGGGCAGGGCCCTCTCTGCTCTCCCCCTCCCTACCCCAGTCCCTCCTCCCACAGGGTGCTGTCACACAGGGGGGATTTTGGCTCCCAAGGTCATGGACAGATGGGGCTGGGGGTAGAGACCCCAGTCTCATGCCCAGCCATCCCTGCCAACCACCTCCTCCAGGTTCTGGCCACCCCCAGAGGCTCAGCTACCCTCCAGGTGTCCCCCTCCCTCCCTCCTCTCCCCAAAAAGCAAATATCCAGGGAGATGGGCTCCGCGCTGCAGCTCTGCCGGTGGCACTGGCGCTGAGCAGAGCAGACTGCAGCACGGCCGTTACGTAAGCCCGAGCTGGGCTCCGGGGATGTAGGACACTGGGGTTATCCCCCAGTCCCCCCAGGGCTGCCACCCCCACCCCACTTCAGCCCTGGGGCTCATGGAGCATGTGGGGGACTCCACCAACTCAGCCCACACTGCAAGGGGTTCAGAGGGGCTTGGGGTGGCCCTGGGGGCTGCTGTGGCCCTGCCATGGGGCACACGGTGCTGGTAGAGGGGCAGCAGTAAGGGCACAGGAGGGTTGTGCTGCTGTGGGGCAGGGAGTGGGACAGGCGACGGGGTGGGACAGAACTGGGAGGCAGCAGGTGCTGCACCAATATTCCACTGAGTCCTTTTGGACTCACCAGGGCTCACCTGTGCAGGTGAGAGCTCAGGGACAGAGCTAGGTGGCCAGGTTGTGACTCCTGGGTTGTGCCTCCCTCAGGGTGACTCACGGAGCAGGATGAATGTAGCCAGGGCAAAGGATCCCAGCCTCATCCCAGCCTGCCATGTCTATATCCCTATCCACACATCTCTAGAGGGTCAGCATCCCTGAGGGCAGCCTCCCTGGGGTCAGCATCCCTGTAACACACCTCCTTGGCATTAGCATCTCTGGGACAGCATCCCACAGAAGAGCATCCCTGGTGCCTCTAGCACAGGCTGGAGAGCCAGGACCAGGGTTTTCCAGAACTGAAGGGAAGGTCCTTCCCCTGCGGGACAGCCCCAGCATCCCTGCAGGGAAATGGAGGTGAGAGAGGGCACAGCTGGCATCAGTAACCCCCAAAACACCTGTGCCCCATGCCAGGGGCACAGTGAGTGTGCAGACAGCACTGGCAGCACTGCAGCTACTCCAGGACTAGTCCTATCCTGGCTAACAGACCATTGGGATCCCAGCAGCATCCCCTGCCACACTGCAGGATGGGGACAGGGGTGGGGAGCCCGTGGACCCCCAACCTCATGTTTGGCTTTCTGCCAGGCATGGTCTGGATCTGGGCATTTCTGTTTGCAGGTGTGGGGGGGGGAAAAAAACCCAGGCTAACGCTCCCAGCAATGGGAGATACCAGAACAGGAAATTAATGTTAATTAATTCATAATGACGCTGAGATAGTGATACCAGATGCTTCAAAAGTCCAACGGGGGAATCTGTAAGAGCCTTGTAAAAAAACCATCGCCCACCGGCAGTCCTGCCTCGCTGCAAGCTGGGAATGAGGGAGTGAGCTGGGAACCGCGATTGAACTGGGAACTAGGATCGAGCTGGGACTGAAGGACTGAGCTAGAACTAGGGGACAAGCTAGGACCAAGCCAGGTATGGTGAAAATGATGCACATCCCAGTGAGGTGACAGACTCCCAATCATCCAGAGCTGTGGAGAGCAGCACTGCGACCCACCCCAGCCACCTGTCACCCCCGTCCCACCTTTCTCCCTTGCACCCCTATTCAGAAGCTGGAGTGGAGCTGGAGCAGAGAGGCACCCGCTGTGCTCCACTCCCTGGGGCTCAGGAGATTTCTGAGCCCCTTAATGCTCATTTTTTCCCTCCTTTCCTCCATTTCAGGCACACTGGGTTGCAGGGCAAGTGGCCAGGTGGGCACTGGGGTACCTAGGGGTCTGCAGCAGGTTTGGAGGAACAGGCTCATGGTCTGGGACAGGGACACAGGTCCTTTGCTGGTGTCCCGATGCTTGGAGGACAATTTCTTGCTTCTCATCCATGAGAGACAGCCCTTGCCCTGTGCTGTCAAACCTGAACTGGGCTGGACCTTAGCCAAGGGGCACAGAAGAGCCTAGAAAGGGGTTTCAGCCCAGGTGCCACCTCCTCCAGAGCCAGCACTAGGAAGGATGCAACCACAAACTCTGCAGAAACCATGGACAAACCCCTGGGCTTGGAGTCATTTGCCACCCCAGGGATTATGTTTCTTCCCACAATGAGACTACAGCACCTGCTCCCCGGGGAACCTCCAAAGTGGGGGCTAAGGGAGGTGATAGAGGCGACACAGGGCCTGGCAGTGGCAGAGCAGGATGGCACAGCCAGGGCACAGCCCTGCCATCGCTGCTTACATAAGGAGCCCAGTCCGTGTGCCACACACCCGAGCAGTGACAGGAGAGGGGGACAGACCTGTCCCTCCAGCAATCCCTGAGTGACGATGCTCCCACTCTTTCTAGACAGCACCCCCAAAACTGCCAACCTGCATAGAGGTTGGGTGAGGTTCCCATGTCTCTCAAGTGCATTCACACATTAAAACCTGACTCTAGCCAGGGACAAAATACCAGGTTTAAGCTCACTGTGCAGTTCCCCCCGCAGCTTCTCCGAAGTTTATCCACAGAGGGAATGGTTTGCACCGTGCTGCCAGTGAAGCTGCCCCAGCTGGTGGGGAGAGGGGGTAAACCCACTGTGAGCAGCACAGAGCACCATGGAGCAACAAGGCACTGTGCCCCACGGTCAGGGAAACAACAATATCCCATCCTAGCTGGTCCCGAGGGACTCGAGTGCCCTATTCCCCAGGGTCATTCCAAAGCTCAGAAAAAGCCCACCTTGACTTCACAGCTAAAGCAACTCTTTCGGGTAAAGTGCAGCAGAGACAACACATGACTTCAAAGTGTGTTTTGGATCAGAGGCAAGAAATAAAGTGGCCTTTACGGTGCCTTCCCCAGCAAAGCCGGAGCTTTATTAAGCCTAGCCAGCACGGACGGGAACACTCACTGTTATTCCAGGCCTGAAAAAAGCACGCAAGAATATTTTTTTATTCATTTTTTTTGGTCTTGTTTTCATTATTTTCTGGTGGTTTCATTGCTTTGTGCTCACACAAAGGGAATTTCACCTGCTGTTTCAAACAAAAGGCCCCGGAAAGTTTCGCGGAGAAGGGGATGAGGGGAAGGAGCTTTATAGAAACAAAATGAGTTGTTGCAGGGTTTGTTGTGGATTTTTTTTCGCAGCGAGCTGTAAAACATCCCTGGCTCTTTGGTATCTGCAGGAGACCCGGCACCAGCATGTGAGTTCCCTGCCCTCACCGATGTCACCCCTGGGATGGGAGTGGGGAGGTCAGAGAAATTGGGGATGATTTGGGGTGCAGAGGGAATGCAGCAGAATTGCTTCCTGTCTTTTTTACAGGCAAAGACATCACCACGCTTTCTAAGAACAGGAAAGAATAAACCCAGCCCTCATTTGCCGACACCACAGCAAAACAGGTGGTTCAAAATCACAAGTGCAGGGGGGGGGAAGAAAACAACCCTATTTGGTGATTTTTGTGCTCATATTCACTGCAAAACTGTCCGGGAACGAATGCTGCTAAATACACACCCTTTTTCCCTCTCACACTCTTTGCTCTATAATTAAGAGAGACTTCTAAAAATACGAACGGCCTCGAGCACCCAGCGAAGGCGTGCAGGTGCTGCTAACTGGAGGCACTTTAGTACAGCTCATTTTCTGGACAATTTTACTCGCCTGGCTCGTGCTCAGTGCCGATACTATTACAGTGATGCAATTATGCTGCTGTTGCTGCTGCTGCCGCCGTGGTCGGCTCGCTTTGCTCCTTCCCTGCGCTTTGCAGTTTGCCTTCGAAGCACCCCCAAACCCCACAGCTCCTCGGCTCACCCCAAGTGTGTCCCCGTGCCAGGAGGATCCGAGGAGTTGGGGATAAGAGGGTCGGGCGAGTGAGCATCACACACACGCGTGCCGATATCCGTGCGAGGGCACACAGAGGGGCATAACCCCGCGTGGGCACTGCCAAAAACAACTGGTGTGCAAAAGTTTTGGGTGAGAACACGAGTGGCCGGGGGAAGAGAGCGGAGGCGAGCGGAAAGGAGCAGGAGCCCAGCGAGGCACGGGCGCTTCCCAAAAGGCAGCAGCAAACCCTCACTGGGAGGGGGCCCTTGGCACTAGCACGGTGATGGCAACTCAGCCTGGCAAAACATCCCCCCAGCCTGGCATTTCGGGTGCAGAGGAGGGGTAACTTTCCCCGCCGAGCTGCTGCTGCGAAACTTCCCTGTCTTATTTCTCCATTAGGGCTGCAATAGGTGGAAGTGATTGACTCACTATGAGACTGCTGTTTTTGCCTCTGACTTGGGATTAAGACGGAGCTGGAGGAGCGGAGGAGCTGTC
>NW_008683236.1:29121-29680 GCF_000695815.1 Acanthisitta chloris
ACTTACCTCTCACTGCATCCAGCCCCCTCGGCCGTGGGGCTGCGGGTCCTGGAGAGTTAGCTGGCAGGGCACCCCACATCCACTCGGCTTTCTCCCAGGACCGACGTTCGGCTGCTGCTTCTTAGGCACAGACCCAACCCCTCCATTCCAACCACAGGGGAAAAAATTATATCTTCTTCCAAAAAAAAAAAAAAAAGAAATTAAAAAAAAAGAGGGAGATTAAAAAAATAAAACCCACGTTTTTTTTTTTCTTGGTTCGGTTTCCCCCCGGAGAAAAAAAGAAAAACAGATAAATCCCAGCGACCAAGAGATCCAGACTCAGGTGAATTTAGCTTCAAACTCCCTCTGTGCTTTCAGAGCCTTCACCCTCAAATGGGCTCTGGAAGATGCTGGGGGCCCCATCGTTGCCAAAGTGTCATCAAATATCCTTCGGGCTCAACTCCGCTCCTGCCCAGGGAGGGTGGACTTCTTCCCTTCTTCCCTGCTTGCTGCGTGCTGTGGAGTTGGCAGGGACCTGCCTGTTCCAGCCTCAGCGTGGAGGGTGGGGGGGTTGGTTGGT
>NW_008683236.1:29707-30031 GCF_000695815.1 Acanthisitta chloris
CTCGCCGCTATTGGTTTTCCTGCTATCTGATCCTGAGCTAGCGCTGCAGCTCGCCGCTTCCCTGCTTTTTTTCCCCCCAGCTCCCAGGCTTTTGACAGGGAATGAAACACAGACACCCAGTGAGACAGGCTCCGGCTTCTACAAAGCTCCACTCCCTCCTGCTGCCTTTGTCCGTGAACAGCAACTCCTCCAACTCTGCCCGTAGACACGAGGGAACCTCTGCATCAGCACTTTCCTAATGGCTGCTTCGCCCCAGCCCTTCGGCCCTTCTTCTTCTTCTTCTTCTTCCTCGCTTCCTCTCCTCCACCTTGATGGCTTCCGCTT
>NW_008683236.1:30127-33009 GCF_000695815.1 Acanthisitta chloris
CTGCGGTCGGGGGGTAGTGGCCCCGCAGTCCATCACTCTCCTTTCTGGGCACCTTCCATGAAAAATCGATGCCGGGTACCGCGTCCCCGGAGGCTTCACTTTTGGCTGGGGCAGGGGCTGTGAGTGTGGAGAGAAGCTGGGGGCAGAGGGAGGGCTGGGAATTGAAGTCACTTCTTTTTTTTATTTTGATGCTTTTTTAAAGATTGACTGGAGTCCAAGTTTATTTCTTGGTGGTGAGCATTATTTTAAGCAGTTTGGGAGGCTTTGGGTGTCTCCAGGTCACCCTGTCCTTCTAACAGTGAGGCCTTTTTGGAGAGGGTCAAAGTGAAACCTTGCTCTGGCAGTCTCTTTCCCCCTGCGGAGGGGAGCGGGAGGCAGAGGGATGCTGCAGTGGGCTCACAACCCTGGCTGGCTCCCAGCCAGAGGGAGATGCAAACCAGCCACCGTCTGTAATTTTTGCTACACTTCCTCCACACTTGGTCACCCGCGAGATCCCAGGGCTGCTGCCTGCTCCTTTTTTGGGGATTCACAGGCTTTGTTAGAAAAAAAAATCACAGCCAGGAGACCTCCAACCTCGACAGCAATGCTCGGCACTGCTCAGCGTAGCTGTCACGCAGCCAGCAGGTCACAGAGAAACCACAGAGCCCCCAAAACCCAGCACAGGGAGAGGTTGCCTCCCCACCTGCCCTTCTGCATTGCCTCCCACCCCTTCCCAGCCTCTTCTTCACTCTTCCTTGTCTCCCACCACAAGTTTGGGATCAGCAATCCATCCCTCTCCCCTTCAGCAGCATCCCAGAGCAGTGACTCTCCTCGTCCCCAGCTCCATTCCTCTCCCAGCACAGCGATGTAGCATCATTCCCTCACTGCTCTCGAACACCTACAAACTCCAGATCATCTCAGGGTGATACTCACAGCACTGCCTCCACTCCTCTCCACACTGACTTGCCCCATCTCACCCCATTCCACCAAACTCCCAAACACTGAATTTTAACCAACACTTTGAAATCCTGGGATGAAAAGCACTGCAAGGCCATGCCCAAACCCCATAGATACTAAGCAAACAGTGGGGATTTGGAGTTTGCAGGTCGAAGGGTACAGGAGCTCACACACTGGACACAATGGTCATGAGCAAGAACACCCAGGGACGACCTGACCCCAAACACTGCCTGTCAGGCAGCTTCCCACATCTCTACTTGCTCACCTCTCAGGACTCGTCTCCTGCCACCACAACATGCTCATCATTCAGGGAAAGCTTCCCAAATCCCCCCCAACCAGTGCTCCGCCAGCAGTGCCAGCCACAGGCTCCCCACACCAGCCCCCTCGCTCCCTCCACTCCATCCAGCAATTAATATAATTAATAATCTGGTCACCCAGAAATTGGCCGCAGGGCTGGGAGGTGCAGCTGGCCATGGGCCAGGGTTGGGGTACATCCCCAGGCCAGGGAGGATGGCTGTGAATTCCCCATTTCTGGCCCCTTCTCACTGGCTGCTCCCTGGCATGATGCTCCACCAGGCCTGCTGGCAGCCAGCAAGTAGATTTAGGCCCTTATATGCAGGGAGAGACATGGGCACCGTGGTGAGCTGCAGCCCTTGGGGCCAGCTGCGAGGGCAGGATGGAGCTGAACAGCCAGAACTGGCAAGGTTGGTGTTGCCATCACCTGACTCTGCCTCACTATGGGAGTGAGGCTTACCCCTCACTATGGGAAATGCAACTGGAAATAGCCTGGGATTTCTATCCCGGCAAGCCTCAGGTTCTCTCTGCTCAGGGAAGTAGAGATGTTCCCCATGTTTTTCCATCAGGGCTGAGGAGAGCTGCAGTGAAGTTCATTACCCTCAGCCTGCCCATCTGTGGGTGCAGGACCACAGCTTTGAGGACCCCCATGTCCCTGGTGCACTTCCAGCTGGGGAGCAGCTCCAGCTGAGATCCAGCTCCCCCTAATTCCAGACCAGCTGTGGCCACTCACTTAGGAGCCTGGGGTGAAACAAGGGGTGCACCCCCGTGGGGCTCTGATAAGCCCCTTCCCGACTCCCTCAGCGCGACTGCGCAGGGCTTGGAGCAAGTCAGCACAGAGCCATTAGGGCTAATTTAATCAAGACGGATGGCCCGATTGGAGGGCTGCTGTCCATAAATCCCCCGCTCCCGCTGCATTAGTGTCAGGGCTCCCAGAGGAAGAGGCTGAGGGGGAGGTGTGGGGGAATCGGGGATGGCAAAACGTGCTAAGTCACCTGTCCTCCCGAGGGCACAGACCAGGTACCACCATCCAATCCTGTGGTGAGCAGCCTGGCCTCGAGGACATGCCCACCATCCTCCAGCCCCTACAAAAGCCCTATAGCTGGAGAGGGTGGGATTTTGTGCAGCTTGAGTTTTCAGAACCCCAAAAGGTGAAGGGTTGTTCACAAATCTCCCAGGGCAGGAGTTTGCTCCCATGGGAATCTCCCCAGCTCGCTCCAAGGGGTTTTGCAGCAGGAGGAAGTTTGGGTGTTGGGAGGGAATAAGCTTGAAGTCTCACAGTATGATAACTGGGACTTGGAAGTACAACCTGAGAAAGACCCAAGGCTGATGGATGCAGCATCTACCCCAGGGCCCAGTGAGACACCCCAGCTCAAGCCATGCCACCCTGCCATGGGCACTGCACGTCATCCCCAAGGGGTACCAGCTCCACTCTCCTAACCCTCTGCTCCCATCCCACTTCTGCTCCAAGACAAGGCCATTTTCAGGCCAGCGTCGCCCCCGGATACCCAAACCCAGCCAGGTCCCCCATCCCCATCCTCTGGGCATGGGCAGCGGAAGCCACGCGTGCCACTGTGCCTTACACGCCAAGTCAGGAAATAAGCTCTCATCCATCCAGGTTAAAAATAGCCGCAAGCTTTGCCATTAACATG
>NW_008683237.1:0-2279 GCF_000695815.1 Acanthisitta chloris
GAAGTGGTCACAGCACCAAGCCTGACCAAAGTTCAAGAAGCATTTGGACAATACTCACAGGCAAATAGTGTGATTTTTGGGGCTGTTCTGTGCAGGGCCAGGAGTTGGTCTCAATGATCCTTGTGGTTCCCTTCCAACTCTGAATATTTTGTGATTCTGTATTTCTACTCTTGTTGGCTTTCATGTGTTTCTGTGTTCAGGAATGTCAGCCTATCAGTATATTTTTAATCAGGTAATCCACCATATTTGCAGGAAGAAAATTATGGAGTTTCCCACTAATCCATCTGCAGAATAGGACCAGGGGGCAGGACTTCTTAAACTGTTCATGAAGAAGCCACAGTATAATATGCATTATGAGTAGTGCAGCAGAACACATCTTAATATATATTTTGCATTATTTAATATGCAATTTCAAAGAGACAGCTTTGAAAAAGTAGAAATTATCTTTAGCAAATGCATATTTTTATGATAATTTGGGCAAGATTTTCTTGCCTACGATCATTAGATGTTTGCTTTTATAGGCTTTGCATAACATAGTAGATCCCTCTTACTATGTTTCTTAACACGTATTTGAGGATGAGAGTAGATGATGTGGTTATACAAAAATCTCCTTTCATTCAGAGTATTTATTAGTTTGGTTTTCCTTTTAACTGTATATCTAAGATATATTACATCATCTATATTTGAACAAGAGATTGTGAAAACACAAGAAAGTTATTTTGGGTACAGACTGATTTTTTTTTCAGCAGTATTAGAAAATTATTAGATAAACTAAAACAAGATTGAGACGTTACTGTAAAAGATACTTAATTATAAGGATCTTTGTGCTTTTCTTTTCTTTTTTTTTTTTTTTTTAAACATCAGTTACCACTGATGTGTGTTTAGGAATGTGTGGGAATATTTATAGTGAAATATATAATAATGAATTAAAGTATTGGGGATTAGTATTGAACTGATGAATCACTAACACAGTATAGAGCACTGTATCTATGATTCATAGACACAGCTTGTTTCAGTTTTAAATGTAAGTTAGGGAAATATCTGTCATCAAGGTAAGACTGGAAATGGAATTGCTGAAAGGTATATACATTTTAGGTAGGAATAATGAAGATTAGCCGTGGTATTACATGCTAATTATTTGTGAAAAAAGTAAATAATCCATAGGTAAATGACACAGTTATTAACTACGTCATACAGAGTACTTGTTTTACATGTATATATAAGCAGATACTTTGTATTCAGAAATTAGAAAACTATTTGATGTTTTGTTTTAAAGAAATTGCCTTTTAATTATCCCAAGAATTTCCTCCAAAACTCATGACATTCCGTACTGTAACATGTTTACTACTAACAATCCTAGCTTTTATCTTTCCTTTTTTTAAAAAATATATAGGAAATAGATTTTCAGTGTTAGAAATTAGAGAAGTGATAGCTAAGTGGTCTTAATTAATAATTTTTACCAATTCAGAGGGATTTATGTTTGCTCTTGCATTAGAATGACTTAACTTGAATTTGTGTGCCTATGCTGGGAATTTTTCACAGGAAACAAAATCCGGTGTTCTAGAATTCCGACATGGGATCAGATACTTTTTCTTTCCATGAAAATCATCATAAACTGAATGCTTTATATGACTGCTTTACATCAAATATTTTAGGATCTAAATTGTGTGCATTTTTCCTGTATTAAGTCAAGAATCAGTTGTTCTGAGCTGCAAGCTCAGCCACTTGAATATCAGCTGCCACTTGGTGAGTAGCATAAAAAGCAGTAAACTTGAGTGCATGTATCGTAGGATTGAACATTGTCTGTTTCATGTTTAAAAGCGATATAATGAAATCATTACTGGCTTTTCTTCCCTTTTCCACCTTCCTGAAGGTGAATACTAGTATTTTTAAACACCTTTTTTTTAATTATTTTTTCTTTTTCCTCTCAAACAAAGAGGTGAAGTAACAATCAACCACAGATTTCCCAAAGGTTGCCCAGAAAAGATGTTGGATGTCCCATCCCTGGAAGTTGGATAGGGCACTGAGTAACCTGATCTAGGGGAAGGTGTCCGTGTCAGAGGGTTTAAACTAGATTTAGCTTTAAGGTCACTTCCAACCCAAACCATTCTGTGATTATGATTCTAGAAGTAAAGAGCAGAACCAAATTAAAGATACATTTTTTTCCCTCAGGTATACTATTCCATGAAGGTTGAAGCATCAAGCAGAGGATTTTTTTAAAATATATTTTTTATTTTGATTTTCCTAATATTTGTATACACTTTAAATTCAAATAATTT
>NW_008683237.1:2312-28969 GCF_000695815.1 Acanthisitta chloris
TTTTTATGAAGTTGCTAAGTATAAAATTTATGTTCTAGAAAATTGGAAGCCAGCATTGCTTTTTTTTCCCTTGCCCTCTTCCATGTAATGGTATGGAACCGAATCCCAGAAATTACAGCTGCATTTATGGTTCAAGTTTCTTAAGAATTATGAGTTTCTGACTAAAATATGTGGATATTGAAAATAAATCTGTGACTGGCTTTGTGTTTTGTTCATTGTCTGCAGGGTTATTTCTGTTCAGTTTCACAGCTGCATTTTTGAGGACCATATATATAATGCTAACTGTAAGATATAATGATGTTACATGTGTGCATTTTGACTGCAGCAGCATAGTGAGTGAGATTGCAAAGAACTCTTGAGTATGCAGCTCACTATTGCAGTCAATAGTTTATATGTTTTGTGCTTTCCCTTGACACTGTTCCTTTAAGCATGTACTTATTCCCTTGATTAGAGAAACAGAACATACTTTTCTATTTTATTTATTTATTTGGAAAATTTAGAAGTTTCTTAGCTGTCAGTAATAACTTCACCATAGGTGAAGAGATGCTTTCAGTCATTCTAGTCAATGGTGTATAATATATAAATTAGACATTGATATACATACATATATATGTGTAAAACCTCTTTTTTTCCTGAATCAATGTAAACAGAGCCCAGATGGCCGTATAGAAGTCAAAGGGCAGCATGGAAAATCGTCACTGCATATTAAAGATGTGAAGTTGTCAGATTCAGGGAGATATGACTGTGAAGCTGCAAGTAGAATTGGTGGGCACCAAAAGAGCATGTACCTTGATATTGAATGTAAGTTCTAATGTTTTCTTTTCTCTTTGAACTTTGTTTTAAAATTTTTTTTAAAAGATAGCACATTCTTAATGGCAGGCCATTTTTTTCATGGTATTTTATATTTAAACTTGCATAAATGATGAAAGCATGACCTTCTGTAGTTCATTATTCTGTGGAGGAATCCTGTCTTTTCTGAAATTGACAAGAGCCTTGTCAGTGATTTAAGCAGGATAGGATTTCATCTGAAATCATACTGCAGTGTTATTAGCCACTAACTGAAGGCCAAACTTAATAACTTCAAATCTTTGGGCTAGCAGAGGCTGCTGGGGATGAAAATTATTCAGTGGGATAAGGTAAGGACTGATTTGATCAGCAGCTCAAACTTGAGCTTAACCTTCTACAATTCAACAAAGTCTTAGGGGTTTTTTTTCCCCAGTTCTGTGATTTACTAATCCCTAAAAAGGCTCTAGAGAGCCCCTGTTATAACCCCATCTGAAGTTATCATGTTTGTGACAATCTCTTTTAGAGATTGTCTCTATTCAAAGCTCTTGAATTTTATCCAAGAGAAAAGGAGATTATTTTTGCTTAGAAGAGTCTGATGCTTGAGGAGCCAATCAGAGGATATAAATCTGAAATATATAAAAATTCATTGGAAATTCAGCTCTTCAAACTGTTCTTCAAATTCATGAGCAAAGGTCATCAAAAAATGATAGGAAGCAAAATAAATCCTTTTATATTTCATTGGTGTTCTATTTTTTCTAGAGAGCTTATAGATGCATTTGTTCTTTGTTTCCAATTTAAATTGAGTGAGACAGTTTGAACTGAGTCTCCAAACAGAAAAAGTCTTTCCAGTGGTAAGATGGAAGCTGAACTAGGATCTGTAGTGCAGAAATATAAGTAATGATTGCAGACCACTGAGTGATCTCCTGAGGAGTTCTGAAAGTGACTTGAGTATCCAGTTGTGTGCTCTATCTTTTTGGCAGGGAAGCAATGCATTGTGACATAAGAAATAAATCTGAAAGGAAAATGAAGAATGGTCAAAAGAATGGTTAGATGTTAGGAATGGAGACATTTGACAACCCAGAAGACCTAAGAAATAAATGAAGTATTTATCAATAACTTGAACATAGCTGCTCTTCCATAAATGGTCATGTGAAGGCATTTTGAACTTTGCATAGTATTATTCTGGGAACATAATTAATTTACTATATTGGTTTCTTTAATGAGTGCATTATTTATTTTATTTGTTCATAAATGAAAAAAAAAGTCTAGATAAAATTGCAAATTCAGTGAAGTTTCTGTAAATTTTCTGTAAAATCCTGCCTACTCTACACATAGTGATATGAAATATATTGTTTGATTATGGTTATATAGCCTCTATACTTTAAAACTAAATATTAATACATTTTGAATTCAGGAGAGGGATATGTTGCACCACATTTTATGAAACATGGGCAATAGAAATTTAAGAATTTATTAACAACACAGAATTCATACTGCAAGGCAGGGCAAAATCTCTGCATTGATACAATTCATTATTATAATCTAAGGCACCTTTCAGAGTGAAAGTTTTAGAACAGATGGTAAGAATTTAAAAGTAACATAGTCTCATTATGGTGTGTCACAATTAATTTTGAATATACGTGGGAACAATCAAATAGAGTGTATGAGAAAATGGAATCACTTAAAGTCTGAATTTATGCCTTGGTAGACACAGTTTTTGATACAGCATAAAATTTTCTTCAGTTGAAAAATCTTCTGAGGAAACACAATTGATAAAGAGCATAGAAATATTATTCTATCGTAAGATATATCACCCGTTGTAATGATTATTTTTAACATATAACATAAGAATTGTATTATGACATTTCTAAAACTGGAGTTTTAAGTTTTCAATATTTTCAGTGATAGAGAGGTTTAAACTAGACATTTTTTTTTCAGCACAGGTGTTTTTTTGACTAACAGAAGTACAGCTTTCCTCAAATTCTTTATGTGTCATATAGTTTTATAATGCAAAGCAAATATTCGTGGGGTGTGACAATATAGATCTGTCTCCATTCATATTCTGATTAATGAGTCATAGAAGTTTTTTGCTTTCTTTGCAAATAACTTTGCACTGGTATATGAACTGCAAGTAGAACTTATTTGTCTTGCCAAAGAAACCCTTATCTAATGGTGAAGACTTCCTCTATTCTTTAAAATATTGTCCCCGGGAAGAAATGTCTTCTTTCCAGACTCATCTCCCATCAGTCTAGTATGTGTCATAAACTTCCGTAATGAAACAGCCTCTTCAAAGAATCATTCAGACCCCATTACCACCATTTTCATCCAATGCTGTGTTGTCATAAGTGCTAACAGTCCTTTTCTCAACTACAAATACATTCTTTCCTGAACCAGGTATCAGAGTTATCTGTTATTCCAGTTATTGCATGTCATAAGTTGCAGGCTAGGGAATTTCAGCAAAACCTCAGGTTCAAAAACTAAACAGCTAATTTGTATTTTCGTAGCAAAATTGTAAAAATGGGGAATTGTTATGAGATTCTGCAAAGTTGGTATCAAATAGATGATTTGATTACCATAATATTTTCCAAGCTTTATTTTCACAGCATATTAATTGTAGTTACCAACATTGTTATCAGGATTTTTTTATTTTTTGTTCTTTTATATATTCATTTACAAAATTGTGTAAAAACCTTGCAAATATTTTAATTTTCACATCAATTTTTTTGTTAAGTTTTTTTGGGTTTTTTTCTCTTCAAAACCAGTTCTGAAAATATTTTTTCAGGTATGTCTGTCTCATTCCAGTTAAGCCATTATGGCAGAATTTTTAATTTTTTTAAATAATATTCTCACAGAAGCCTCAGTAATTATTTTTAAAATAAAATGCAAATAAATAAGCAGGACTTAACTGTTGATACTGTTCCACAGTTCCTAGATGGAACTAATCAATGCACATATGTCTTTCTGTAAGTTAGTAACAAAATTACAGCAGTTTTATTTACGAATTTTAATCCATTTAACAGTTTGTTTAGTCAGGAGAGGAACATGCTGCCATCACATCCTAATGGAGGCACAGAGCACTCTGGTAGCACTATATTATCCTTTCACTTACTGACCCCTATCAGAGATTTAAACTGACAGTAGGATTGCACAGTTTCTGTCCTTTATCCTTGTTCTCTGTTGGGGTTGCTCTTGATGATAAGAGCATTTCTCCAGGACAGGAAGAGATTATCAGGATTGATACCAATTGGGCACAGTTAACCCTGTCTTTTAGCTGAAGTAAATGCTAGGCAGACATGAATTGCAGAGAACCCTGGGGAACTGATAAAGATTGCTTCCTCTAAAGTCATCTTTCTGTTTAGTTATGTTTAATTTTCCTTAGAGTAAGCAAGAAATAAAAAAAAAAACTAAATAAAAAATAAGAATTCCATTTGTAAATATTACTAATGAAGTTCATTAACTTGATTATAGATATGAAGCCTAGTGTGTATTGGATGATTTTTTTTTTATTGTTTCTCCTGTCTGATTGAAAAGTTCCTGTATGATGGGTATCTTGTTATCACAGCCAGAAAACGAAAGTGATAAACACAGTCATATATGGCCTAGGAAAGAAACAAATGACAGGAGAAACAATCAAGAAAAACAAATATTGAAAGAGTCTGGAAAATTTTGCATCTTTTCTTTTAAAACAGCTTTGACTTTAGTTACATTTCTTCCTGTCAAATTTATTGGTTAAAATGAGAAAGCAAAGCTGGGAAAGGTCAGTCTTTAGCATCATGAAATACATGTAATAATTTTGACACGTCTTTGGAGCTCATGAATGTCACTTGTGAGATTTACCATTTTCCTTCTTTGACTACCTTGCACACTTGCACAGAAGGAAATTTGGTTTGCTATTAGAGTGACTTAGAGGGGATAAGAATGCTGAATTCTGAGCAAAAGATGAGGTTTATTGCATAAAGTCAGTTTCCAAAACCATTCATCAAACTTTCTGTATTGGAGCAGAGACGAATGCATTCATTGTCTTTTTCTGATGTTGCAACAGCAAATGTGGCAAAGGGGATAAAATGTACTTTATCCATCTGTATAGTAAATCTATATATTCTTTAGCCCAAAAGGGTGTAAAAGTACTTTAGAGCAGAAATTCCATCTGAAAAACCTTTTGCCTATATATTTTAATGACCTGTTAAAATATCTGCATGTTAGGAATTTCTTTAAGTTTTACCTAATCTTGCAATGAGCCTGTTGTCATTTAAAGTAGATTTTTAATAACTTCTTGGCTATTTTTCTCATAATAGAAGAATACAATTTTTACTTAACAAAATAATTTAGGTTTCATGTTGTTTTGCTTCTAACCATTTCCTCATTAATAGGTATATATGCCTTAGCATCTTTTCTTTCTGACATACTTTTTCACATATGCAGTTGTGAAAAGTAAAGTAGGAAAAAAAAAGAAAAGGCAAGAAGGAATTTTCTGATGTTTACTTGAAAATGGCTCTACTTCAGGAGTTGGTCTTATAAGCTAAAAATGTTAAATATGTACATTTATAATTTGTAAATTTTAAATTATTTCACAAGTAATTTCTTGCTATTTTAAATGTAATTTATATTGTACAATGGTGACCTGTGAAAGAAAAAAAGGCAACATGGCCTTTCTCCCTGTCTGTGTCTTCATAATAGTATCCAGCAGTGTAGAAGCAACACGTCTGAGGAATATGATAATAATATATATGAAGAATATAGTCTGGTGGTATGATAAGTGTGATGCTGAAAATTTGAAACTTGATCAGAACAAAACACTATGATTTGTAACCTCAACTTTTTCCTTTATTTTCCTCAATTAACTTCCCTTAACTGCAGAACACTTGGTATTTCTTGAAGTTGGTATCTTTAAATGGTCTTAGTTTTCTCAGAGCATCCTGTAGTCACTAAGATCTCCAGTATTTTTTACAGGGAACCTGAGGCATGTAGCTGTGGTTGCAATATCTGAGGTCAGGTCCCTGTGCAACACAGGCTCTGAGGCTGCTGCTGTCATACACACAGGGAGCAGCAAACACATGATGCAAATTGGGATATACCCAGTGAGTTCGAGCATAATGTACTGGGAGTCAGAGGGATATAAGGTATAGCTTTAGAGACACCACATGTTAGAAGTGGTGTTGGATAGACTAAGTAATTTCAGCAATGCTGTTTGGATTTTCAGTTGCTGTGAAAGAAAGACACATCTCTACAAAACTGCTTGTCTCAAACCTTTTGAAATGATGAGCTGGGTTCTGAAATAAACCCCCTCTGATTTTAGCTAAGAACCATGGCAATTTAGAACTGGTATGTAATAAATTTCATTTGCTTTTCTATTTGGAAATTTCACATGCAGATTTTGCATGTTTTTCCTTGTAGCCACATGACTGTGATAGTAGCAGTAAAGTGAAAGTAATTCTGAAGCTCTCCAGCTCCTCTTTTTCTTTTAAGGGATGGTTATAGATTAAAATATAACCACATAGCCTCATTTCTGAAGTCTTTCTAGTATTATTTCTAATATTATTCTTTGTTACAATTGAATATGTGACAGTTATTTTACTTTATATCCAAGGAAAATTATTAATTTTAAAATATTAGCTGTTGCAAAACAGGTATGAGGGAGAAAATGCAAGAGAAAGATTGACAGCTATTAACCAAATTGTGGCAGGGTTGCAAAAAATGAAGGTACTTTTGCAGGAACAGTAGCAAGGACTGTCCTAGATTTCCTGGAGAATGTGGTTTATTGCACACAAATTATGGGAAAATTCTGCAAGCATCTGAAAGAGAAGCTTCCAATAATATACTTCAAGAAGTATCCCAGCATCTTAGACCTGATAATCTGTCACATATTTTCATTATATGATCCTGAAAAACAAATTCTTTGAGGAACAAATAGTCAACAGTTTGAAAACCCATGTTCTTCAATTAAGAAGTGCAAATCTGATTCTGCACACTAGTTTTAATTATAGTTGTCTGGACACATGTACTGAACCAGGTAATTTGCTATATCTAATTTTGTCTATAACACTGAACGTACACCAGAGCTGGATCTTTGAAGTCTTTAATTTAATTCCCTTCTGGACAAGACAGGTGATGTATTAGCCTGTTCTTGAATCAGTGTTCCTGGGCATTATACCTAATAAGGATATCTAAACACTAGAGACAGCTTTCAGGTCAGAGTTTGCTTCTCTTAAATAATCTTCTTACACAGATCATCCAGAACTAATTGGAGTGCTGACCTGTCAGTTTCTTATTTGGGAAAATGAACAGCTTGAGTTTAGCTGATTGTGGTGCCGTAACATTAACTACTCTAAAATACCATTCTAAATTTATAATTGCTTCTAGAATCCTACTCTCTTAGAATAGTTCAGTTTAATCTTATATCTTTGTGAAACAGCCTTTGTTTCTTCTAGGCATCTTTTTCAATTGAATTGCCTCATCTCTCCAAAATAGTACTCCATCTTTTAGAGTTCAAATTTATAACAGAACTTAGGAAATTTATCATATCGTGAGCTGCATCTAAAGCAGCCTGGCCAGCAGGTCGAGGGAGGTGATTCTAGCCCTCTACTCACCTTTTGTTAGACCCCCACCTGGAGTGCTGCATCCAGCTCTGAAACTCCGAATAAGAAAGACATTGACCTGCTGGAGGGAGTCCAAGTGAGAGCTATGAAGTTGATCAGGGGACTGGAACAACTCTCCTGTGAAGACAGGCTGAGAGAGTTGGAGTCGTTCACCCTGGAGAAGGAAGGCTCTGGGGAGACTTTTGCAGCCTTTCAGTATGTAAAGAGGGCTTGCAAGAAAGACAGAGACTTTTCACCTATAGTGATAAGACATGGGACAAGTTTTAAGCTAAGAGTGGATTGTTTCAGATTATGTTTTAGGAAGAAATTTTTTATTGTGAGGGTGATGAGGCCCTGGCACAGGTTGCCCAGAGAAGCTGTGGCTGCCCCATCCCTGGCAGTGTTGAAGGCCATGTTGGACGGGGCTTTGAGAAACCTGGTCTGGTGTAAGGTGTCCCTGCTCATGGGAGGAGGGGTGGATTAAATGATTTTTAAGGTACTTTCCAACCCAAATCATTCTATGATATTGTGTGCCTATATTAACTAATATGAATGGTAACTTTTGTAGTTTTCTGCAGGTTTGGGGTTTTTTTAATTGTTTTGTTTTCAGTAAAGTGCCAAAGGCTTTGTATAATAAATGTCATCAGTGTTGATTTTTTTTTTTTTTTATATTGAGAGTACTCAAGCTCCTATTTCTATTTAGCTATTTAGAAGTCCAGTATGTCATCTTAACTGGGTAGCACTTTATGTACAAAAGCTTAAAAAGAACAGTTAATTTGCACCTTGCATTGATTTTGCTTCTCAGGTGTAAATTAATCATGAGTTGCATAGCATAGAAGCAGAGCATATTATCCTTTTTTAATGGTTTTAATTTTCTAACTGATCTGCATGGGAGCTTTTATTTCTATATAGAGTCCATATATTGCATTTAAATATCTTCAACAGATGTAAACATATGAGGTCCACCTTCTCATTTCTGCTTGGTTTTACTTCATTTTCAGTTGATAAAATTTCTTGATAAATACTGTTTATTATATTTATTATATGTTTCTCCTTTTTTAATGGTTTTAATTTTCTAACTGATCTGCATGGGAGCTTTTATTTCTATATAGAGTCCATATATTGCATTTAAATATCTTCAACAGATGTAAACATATGAGGTCCACCTTCTCATTTCTGCTTGGTTTTACTTCATTTTCAGTTGATAAAATTTCTTGATAAATACTGTTTATTATATTTATTATATGTTTCTTAGTTATTCAAGAAAACTAGAGGAGTCAGACTTTGCAGATGTATAAAATAGTCAAGCTTATTTTTTCAAAGTTGGCTTTAAGGTTTGTTGTTTTTTCATACTCTATTTTATATTAAACATATTATGTATTTCTGTCTGATAAATATTAATTCTGTAACCATTTAAGCAAAATATACTGCAGGTAGTGATGAAGAGCATACAAGAAAAAAATTTCTCTATATAAATCAATTATTCCCTTACCATTTTTTTACAATTTTTTAGGAAATATATATCTTGACTACCATAATAAAATTATTTCCAGAGTTATTTTATTTGTGTAAAACATCACTCCAGGCATCATAATCTATTCCTGACTTGAAAATCAGAAATCAGCTGCTTTAGGTTGATTTCTCTGAATCAAGCCATCAGCACAGTCCTCTTCTGTTTTTGCTATATTGGAGATTTTGACTGCTGGAGAAATGGCTGCAAAGCGTTTTAACCCAGACTTTTGAGGGGGAAATCACAAAGCTTTTTATTTTATTTTGTTTTGTTTGGGAATGCTTTATATCTGTGAGTTGTTAATTTTGGGATATATATTTATTTGATAGATTTATAGTACTATTTGTGTTTAATTATGTTTATGTCTGTTAGTATCTGCAGTCATGTAGAGATGGCAGTCCAGAAGTAGCCTATTCTTTTAAAATATGAACAAACAGATATGTTCAACACATTATTGATCTATATATTGAACAGACAGAAGTCAATTTGCACAGTTTTCCTACAGGTGGCTCCCAGAATTAAATTCATTTCCAGAGGAAAAGCCAAGGCTCTCAGCCTTGGTATTCTGAGATTCCTGACCATACTTAGCCATATAATAGGCATATGCACTTTGCTTTTTGCTTCATGTTCTCCAGTAGTGTGAGGTGTCATGCTCTGAAGGCTGTTTGACAGTCCATTCTTTGCATTAAGCTGTGTAGTAGATGAAATATGGGATTTAAAGGTCTATGAAAATCAAGAGCACTAGAACTACTTACTAGAACATTTGGAACACAAAGATGAGCTCCTGTATCTGGCAAATAAATTCATAGTCAGGCATGCTTTACTTACGTAGATGAAACCACTTTCTTTCCTACAAAAATAAGGGCTGAAGAGTTATTAAAGAAGATGCTGCTGGCATTGAGCAGCTTTGATCTGTGGTTTAAAACTATTGATAGTTCTTTTTGGTCAAAGCCTCTGTGCCTGCATGTGGCAGAAGCATACATCATCAAGAAGTTATACTTTTTGACAAAGGCAAACAGAAAAAAGGTTGAAAATATGCATTTTAGAAAAAAAAACTAAAGGGAAGTGGGTTTTAACCAATCCTGAAATTCAATTTTACTTCTTACTTAAATGTGCTCAGTTCTGGTCTCTGATAGCCCTATTAGCAATTTTCTACCCTAAAGTTTTTAATATTTGTGAGAAGGCTAGAGTAGATTTTCCAGGGACACACCTAGAAATACTTAGAAGCTATTTATCAAAATTTAAAAAATGCATTTTCAATACAGAAAAAGAGATACCGTGACACCAGCTGTAACTGATAATTCTCTTTTGGAATTAAATTGTTAAGAAAGCTTCCTTGAATATAATATAAAGAATATTTTCTTAACACTCTTAAGATACAATCAGTAAAATTGGAAACAAACTACAAATAATTATTGATAGACAAAAGCACTATTTATCCAAGACATAAGTAGAAGAGCATGGAAGGAGATACTACCTTTCATTTTCTAGAGACCACTAAACTGTTTGTGCTCTCCAGAGAAGCAGCAAGTTGAACAGATAATCCTTGTCAGTACTGACATTCTGATCTGAAAAGCAGAGCTAGTTTGCTAACCAGCAGTTTCCTCTGTGTCAGACTCAGTGTTTGGCTATGTTTAACAGAGCAATTTATATCCAGTATTTTTTAAGGAAAACAAATCATTTTTGTCCTTGTCTGTAGCTTGATGATTTCATAAGGAACTGGTATAAAGGTTATCCTAAATAGTGCACTAATGCACACAGTATATTTTCTGCATTAGGTAGAATACATTGCAACATTTTGGGTAGTCTCTTATTTATTTATTTATTTTTAGTCTTTGTCTCACAGATAAACATATCTCTTTAGAAGTATTTCATAAAGTATGAGACAGTTCCTGTGAAAAATGAGTGAAGGTGTAGCACATGAAAATTTGGAGAGTGAATGTAATCGGTTCATGGAAAATAATACACTACAAAATTGGCACACGAACAGATTATATGTAAAAGTTTTGTAGGACACCTCCTTCTGACATACAAGAGTCTGGCTGAAGAGTTCCTAATCCTGAAGGGGAAATAGTCTGCCTCATTTCTGAGATAATGTCTTGGTATCTGCCTAATATTGCCTAATGCTGAATGTAGATCACAGGCATTCTCGACCTGAGAATTTCAGCTGAAATCGTTTCAGGAAAGAAAGCTACCAAGATAAAGACTTGAGAAACTCAAGGTTGAATCCTAATACTTTCATGGTCCATAATACACTGGGACAGCAATCAACTGAAATTTCTCTGTGAACACAAAATCCTGGATACAGGTTATTTTACTAAACCAGTTTATATACTTACATATTACTTCCTTTTTCTAGATGCTCCAACATTTGTGTCAAATCAAACCATGTATTACTCTTGGGAAGGCAATCCCATTAATATCAGTTGTGAAGTGCTAGCAAATCCATCTGCCTCAGTTCAGTGGAGAAGAGGAAAATTAGTTTTACCAGTAAAAAATACAACACATCTGAAGACCTACAGTACAGGAAGAAAACTGATTCTAGAGGTAAGGCCTAAAATGAAAATCAACATAGTGGCATAAATTAAATTTGTCCTCAGCTTGGTGGCATTGCAAGTACTATAGAGTGTACTTAAGGACAAGACTCAGAATTTAATAAATAATGCTCTTAAAAAAAGCTAACAAAATCAAACAACTGTATATTAACTGATTAATCTCCATGTTTCTTATGAGCAGTTAGAAAATAAAGCTTACTTGCATAGCTTGTGGTCAGTTTTCCATCTTCAGTAAACAAAAATGTAACTTACATTTTTTGGAAGTAAATACATAAGTAAACATAAAACTCACCCATCGAGTTAATACTAAAAATTAGAGTGACTGTCTTGTAAGTGCTTGGTATACACAAAAAGTGTGGCTTCATTCAGGAGCAAAGTACGAAGTTAAAGTGGTAATAAAATGCATTGGCTTTAATAACAACTGATTCCTCATGGAAGCATTGGAAAAATAAGAATTAAGCTCCCTTTTGTTATCTGAATGATACATGTAAGAACAAAACCTGAGAAAAGGCAGAAGACAAAGAGTGGATTTAATTATTCATTTACTTTATTAACTTGACTAAACAATGAACAACTCAGCAATACTGTAGAGCGAGCCATGGTCCTTAACTAATCATTTCTTAAAAATGAGTAACCAGTGTCTCCAGCCCTGGTCTCACCTGTTACAGGTACAACATACAGGTACACCATACTGTCTTCCTCCACTGGTGTGAAGAAGTTAGTTTTCTCCATTTCTGTCTAGTGTCAAGTTGTCTATGTATGAACTTCTCAGTTGCCATGGTAAAAAAAAGTTGAGACCTACGGACTAATCAGAGTGGAAGTCCTGCTTGAGATCTGAAGCACGAGGGAAAATATTCTATGTGTTTTTCCTGAAGTTCAACAAGTAGCCTCATTTCTTGTAATAGAGGAGGTATATTTAAAGTGACAGAGTCTTACTCTTGTTTGAAGATCATTTTTAGGATTTATTTATTTTAAGTAAAGCTTAACAACACAAAATATGCTTTACAGTCCGTGGTTCTCTAAGTGCTCTTCCATTCTCCTGTCTCCTGAGCAGTTGGTCAGGTAAGCTGGATTCCAATAAGGCATTAGCTCCCTGTGGTATTTGTCTATTCTATCTTAAGTCCTTATTTACCACACCCCTTACAGCTTCTTTCCCCCACAAGAATGTCTGGTGTATTGTGGATCCTGCTACCAATAAAAACTAAAATATTATTCATGTAACCATTTTTGCAAATAGCATCTGTGGAAAAAAAATGTGAAGTTTATTAGAATATTTTTTTTTCTTATTTACAACTGAAATGATAAAGTTGAACCATGTTAGTCCTTTCCATTATGGATTTCCTTATTTGAATTTGAGAAGGGGGAGTTTAGCATGAAAAAGGGTGTATTTAGATCTATTTTAGATCTACTTAGATCTAGGCTGAAGTAAGAATGCATCTGCATATTGGTTAAGAAGAACATACTTTTATTTCTGATTTTTTAAAAAAACTTTTCTATTTTATTAGCAACTAATATTTACAAACTCTATTTTTTTTAAAGATTGCTCCCTCATCTGACAGTGATTTTGGACGGTATAATTGTACAGCAACAAACAGAATAGGAACAAGATATCAGGAGTATACACTTGGTCAGGCTGGTAAGTTATAATCTGGTTTCCCTTACTTTAGATTTTTTTCAACTTTAACAAAATTAAATTCAGATACACTATCCTCTGTTTATTTTATTCCATGGACTGTTTGCCATTAATTCAGTTCTCTAAAATTTTAGTTGCAATATAAAGTAAAATAAACCAGTTCCCTCAGAATAATAATCTTCTTTCTATTTCATTTTAAGGCCTTCTGAAATTTGTAAAAATTAAATTATTCTAACTTTTTTTCCTATGGCCTTACTGCTCCTACATTTATAACAGTGTATTTTCATTATTTCACCAGAGAAACATATGGTTTGCAGGCAGGAAATGTAAGAATTAGGAAATTCTTTTTTCCTTTTTCTCCCTGGTGTTCTCTTGATAAAACAAGAATGACAAAAGACTGAAATACTTCAACAGAGAATTTCTATCTTCATTTGCACTTCCAGTTATTTTCAGTTATTCAGCAGCAGAATTTGACCCAGAGTGCTATGTTGAATTAATTTGAGCTCTGAGATGTTCTACAATGGATTGCTGAAAACTTTCTGAATATTTTTAGGTCCTTCTAATGTTTTTTAGGCAAACATAAAAATCTGACTATATGTTTGTTCTTTGGCAGAAATAACTATTAACTGAGACAAAATGAGAATAACTTAGAATTGCTTTCAATTATATTTACTTGTGGAATAGACTAATGCTTACTCAGCCAGCTTTGAGGTCTCCAAGCATTTGGAATTACACTGATGATGCAAATTATGCCAGCTTTAATGGCATCTATGGAGGTGTAATACAGTTTAGAGTACTAAAAATACAGCCATACTGAGAGCTATACACCCCTTGGGATGTGTTGTTATGGACCATTTTCATCATCTAACTTTCAGCTCAAACTATACCTCCAGACTGGCTGACACATATTGCAGGGGACAAGTAGAAATAAGATCATTTATATCTCTCTATATATACAATTGTATTTGGTTTTCATTACAACATATATATTCTTTACACTCTTGAATGTTTTAGTTATAACTTTTGCTTTGATCTTGTTGGTTTGTTTGGTTTTTGTTGTATTTTTGGTTTTGTTGTTTGGTTTTTTTAAAATAAGAAAATAAACACTTTGGAGCCCTACCAGGAGGACTTTTGTAGGTGAATTGCTGAAATGTGCACATCCCGTCATAAGGAGGCTCTCTTACCAGCCTGGTGTTTTAATTTGCATAGTTACACTCTTTTCGTGTCTCAGGAATTGTAAAAAAACAGTTGTTTATTGATAAACTTATCACACTTTGTACACAGTATTGAAAGATTTTCCCATTACCTCTACAGTATGAATTACTAGCACACACTCTTACTATACTATATTTTTGGCTTTGAAGAATCATCAAAAGTGTTGAGCTTCCTAAAATAGGGAAATGTGGGGGTTTATTGAGAAAATTTCAGATTTCTACATGGCACAATTTTACATCATCCAGAAGATCTATTACTCTTCATTTTACGTTTTTGGTGTGTTAGCTGTGTTGTGATCTTACCTTCCTCTGACAGCTACATACGACTACTGAGAAAAAGTCTTGAAGTCATGAACATAAATGATAGAAAAGGGAAGGAAAATCCCCCACTTGCATCCCTATGGTGTATTACCTCTTGGGAGAGGAAAAGATGAGAAAATACTGTGTTTGTTGGTGTGCTGGTTTTTCATAAATATGTATACACATGGGAGAGCACCCCAAAAGGTATTCTGTGGAATGTTGTTTTTTGTCTTTAGATTTGCAGACCGCTATCCCATCCCAATGCATGATACTGCATGATAATTTTAGCTATGTATATCTCCCCTGCTTTTATATTAATTAATTAATCAATACAAAGAAATTAGCATTTTTAATTGAAAAAGAACATGATATTTTGACATTTTATTTCATAAAATTCACACATGGTAGCCCCTGGAAGTGCAAGGAAGAACAAATAACTCCATACAAGCTATAATGTTTTGGCTTTTTAATACAGCTATATCATAAATGTTACTGATGCCAGTTTTTCAAAAAGCTTTATATTCTCTTCTTTTGCAATGGTTTGCTTAATATTTTTCTGTTAGTCCTTCAGAAAACTCTATGAACACTTAAAAAAATATGTATTGGAATTATAAACATAAAAATTAACATCAGGGTAAATAAAGAATTATGGGATTATGTAAAGCATGAGCAATGTATGGAGACTCTATATAACAATATTAAATGCAGAAAATAGGAACACAAAGCAGATCTTTTAGTAATTATAATGGACAAGTATCCTTAAAGAATTCATTTGTAGTGTAGTATTTATGTGGGGCTGGAAAATACTGGGTTTGCGGGTGTCAGGGCTCCATTATGCCATGTGCTACTTAAAGTAGTATAGTGTGTAATATTCAGTATCCTGAAAGATTGACATTTCTAGCATTTGCATCTAAATAGACTTTGTTTTTGGGAAAAAAACATGCAGTTCACTGATACAAGTTTTGCACTTACATGGGCCTCAGCTGGAAATGGAAAACAATCAGGGAGATGGAGGATAAAACCATTATAATAATTACAGGTATAAAATGTCAAATGCAGCTTTCTTCCCAGTTTTATTACCTCTGTTGCTTTACTTTGGCAGATTAGGAAGACCTAATGATTGTTATTTTCCATATTAAAGCCTATAAAATAATTTCATGCATTTCAGTGCAGCCTAGATTGCCTTCTGGCTGATTGTAAATACTAATGCTGGGGCATGGCATACATTCACAAAGGCTCTGTGAGGGAAACATAAATAGTATTTCTAGCTGGGAGACAGTATTAAGCAAAGTATGGTGCTAGCATAATTTTTACAAATAATGATAATTTTACTGAATAGTCTTCTCTTAAAATTCTGCAGGAATGACTTGTTGCTTTATGTTTTGTTCCATTTTCATGTTTTGCTGGATTTCAGCAGAATCAAACTACTTTTTTTTTAAATAAAGAAAATTTACTGGTACTTAAAAAGTGATCACACTGTCACAATGGCACTATCTTGATTTCTGTTGCCTTCCTTAAGAAATTAGACTTATTGATGATAGAAAAAGAAAAAAGGTTTCTTTCAGAATTTAGATGCAATTTGCAGTCATACCATTTTGTATGACAGGAAAGCTGTAACTGTTCACTCAGATTATACAGATCTACTGAATCAGCCTGAGGTCCATTTAAACCTTTCAAAGCAATTGAAGAACGGCAGACTATTTGAGGTTTCACACTTGGAAGGTACTGACCGTTAGTGGTAAAGGCTTAGAAACTTTAGAGCTTTGAAAGATTAATCAGATGTGCTCATCACCTGACTCATGGTGATCAACTCTTAAAAATGCCATGTGGTTGACCTCTTCCTTTTTCATTACTTAAGCATTTAAATTGTTACCAGTAACATATAGAATGTGAAATGAACCACAGTCATTTCTTGCCTCTGTAAGTTAATTACTTCATGTCACAGCCACAACTTGTGCTTTAGAAGTCTACTGACACTCTGATTTTAATCTGTGATAAGATTAGATCTTGGCAAGCCAGGTGAGTTTGGCAGGTTGTCCTAATGGCTCTCAGAGCCTGAGATGAGCACAGATATTCCTGGATTTGTCCAGATCTAATTTAGTCATAGTTTATGTGAATTATCAGTATGCAGAGAGTTGGTATGAACTAGCTAAGTATTCTTCTTTTTTTGTGGAGATCTCAGTATCATTATTTTAAATGTTTTTGTGTAGATAAATATAAAATTGTGTGGCCATCAGTAGTCCAGGACTATGTTATTGGAATAAGGAATTCAGTTTCTTAAAATGGTAAATCTTAATGTTGTGGCACAGATCTAAACTGGATTTTTCAAGTTGTTGGGTTTTTTTAAATATTAATGTATATTTTGCATGCAGCAATGTTGCAGCTGGACTGAATCTGGATCCCCTAAAAAGAAAACCATATGATTCACCTCTAAGGCTCTCATGGTCTTACTCATTCTAGACTTTCCCCTTCTTTCTTATATTCTGCAATGGCAGACAGTTTAAAAGTTCAGATAAATAGTCTGATTCACCTTTTTGCCTTAGTCTTTCTTTCAGTCTTTGTACCTAAAAGGATACTTTCATTTTTGATGAAAATGGAGATTCTGATCCCACCACATTGTGCCTGGAACTGCAGCTCAGCACAGAGATTTACAGTGACAAAGTGTTAACAGGATCAATTGCTGACAGAACAACAGAGTCTACAAATTAATTAATTAATAGTTGGTGAATTTCAAACTTGTCTTATCAAATCATCCCTGTTACAACTTTTGCGTTGTATATTATAGTACATCAAGGATTTTACAGAATTTAAATATGGTGACATATAGGAATGCTTAAAAAAGGCATAGAATGGTTTGTATTGGAAGACACCTTAAAGACCATCTAGTTCCAACACCCCTACTGTGGGCAGGGATACCTTCCATGAGACCAGCTAGCCCAATGTCCCATCCAACCTGGCCTTGAACACTTCTAGGAAAGGGACATCCACAGCTTCTCTGGGCAAATGAGAGATACTATATCTGCTATAGCTGTATGATTTATCTGTTATTTTCTACAGCAATATTACAGAATTAAATATATATAAAATTCAGAATTAAAAAGCAAGCATTCAATGGTGTCATTAAATATTGAGAACTCCTACACCACTCTATGGAATTAAATATTCTTTAAGCATCCTGTATACACAGAAAGTCAGTGAAGATGGGCAATAATGACAACAAAAGGAAATGAAGACATGGGAAAAGCAATAATTGAGCTTCACAGAAACTGCATCCTGTAACCTGTTTTATGGAGTAAAGCCACGCTCAAGAAATGATATGGCTAATCAATAACTGGCAAAGAGTACAACATCAAATTTAGAAGTTTACTAGTCTGGAGTTTTGATGCTGCCACTTTACTGCTGGTTAATGGATGGTTTTCCTTTTTTTCCAAGTATTTGCATTTTCACACAGGTAAAAGAAAATCAGAGAAATAGTACTTAATTTTCCCTGCAGAATAGTGTACTGGAAAAGTTAATCATATTCTGCCAAAAGCTCATTCATCTCCACAAAATTATGGGCAGGCTTAAATTCTAGCTCACTGTTCTGAAACTTGCCATTCATGTCTTAGCAGCATCAGCTAAAGGATTTTTATTTAAAAAAGACAAACAGCAATATATTTTCAATTACCATAGGTGTGAAACTATCAACATGGCAACAATGTTTTGCTTTGTGTGCATGTATCTTATTTTTATTATTCATGCATTTATTTGCTAGTTGTTTTACTATCCTGTTTACTAACTAAATTCTTATTTTTCCAGAACTCACAGTGATTTGGTAAAAGAAGTCTATGTAGATTTAATATTGATTTTTTTCCTCCATTTATAGATGTAGAAGCACAAGCACAAGCTATTTTATAGAGATTTTTTTACTCCACAGGTCTGGTCTCCAGCCCCATCTCTTTCCATGCCCAGGTCCTGATGCTACTTAAATTCAGTATTTAGACATAGTTATTTTCAGTCAATATATATATGCCAGATATACAGAGACAGGAAAAGCTGCAGAGCTGCAGCAGGAACATGCTGACAGGAGTTAGGAGATGAGCACTAACCAGAAAATAAATCTGCTCTCACACCATCTCACACCTTTTCTCCATTTATACCAGGACTGCTAAACTCTCAGAAGAATTATTTTCATCCATAAAACTATCCAAAAAACAAACAACTTGAAAATTCCCAGTGATAAACAGTGGTCATTTATTGAACAGGTTTGGTAATAATTGTAGTAGACTTGAAAGACCATTTGCATATCAGTGGAGATGAAATTGTACTCATAATTCTGTGTGTACTTCCCTATCAGCTGCCATAATGTTTCTGTAGACAACCCAATGCTTCTTAATTTAGATCACTGTATCACAAAGTTTATTTGTTCAATCCAGTGTTAACTGCTAAGTACAAAATATGTCAATTGCATTTTTATGCTTATTTTCATGAATACTTTTTGATTTTAGTTTTAAGGACTCCTTTAACATCATACAGTCACATACTGAACAGAGGAATAGACGCTGTGGAAAGGAGATGAAGTTGACAAAAAGTCTGACACTTGTTGGGTTTTTTTAATGTCTTATATTCATTTAGAGGCTGAACTGGTAAAGAATTATTCCTTGTTTTGACAGCAGTATAATGACAAAAAAGATAGCAGTGGCACTTCTAAGGAAGTATACTAGAATCCTTGCTATCACAAAGTGATCGTTAGATCACGGAAAGATATCCCATAGATTTTCTACTACATAGTCCTTCAACTTATATCCACAATGGTGTATGAAATAGTGGTCACTTCCCATAGGTAAACTCCTCCAAGATTCATTTGGTTGGTTGGTTTTAGAAGGAAAAAGAACAGGAAACAGTCATAGCTCTAGCCTTTCAGACAGAGACTTCAGAGCACACAACGTTACAAATCATTCTTCACTCCTGCTGAACTGAACATTGAAAGCCTTGCAATTCTAACATGAAAATCATGGCAATGTTCCAAGTAATTGCAGCCAATGGGATAGCTCAAATGCTGGAATGTTTGATGAGATCAGGACCAGAAGTCTGTATATCTTGCATAATCAAATTCATGCTCATTAGAGAACTACAGAATTAGATTCAGTTCATTATGCTGCTATTGATCTTCTTTGGGGAAAAAAAAAGTTATAGATTTCTAACATGAAAATCATGGCAATGTTCCAAGTAATTGCAGCCAATGGGATAGCTC
Organism: Acanthisitta chloris; assembly: GCF_000695815.1. Classification (NCBI taxonomy): domain Eukaryota; kingdom Metazoa; phylum Chordata; class Aves; order Passeriformes; family Acanthisittidae; genus Acanthisitta; species Acanthisitta chloris. The sequence goes on from NW_008683237.1 coordinate 22,119, forward strand.
AAATGCTGGAATGTTTGATGAGATCAGGACCAGAAGTCTGTATATCTTGCATAATCAAATTCATGCTCATTAGAGAACTACAGAATTAGATTCAGTTCATTATGCTGCTATTGATCTTCTTTGGGGAAAAAAAAAGTTATAGATTTGTCGAGTCTGAAAGAGACAGTAAATATTACATTATATCTTGATAGCATTGCTAGTATTTGTTTCTGGTTTTGACCAGAAATGTGTCTCCTGATGTATTTTCTTCAGGTGGTTCATTCTTTTCCTTAGAACTGGTATAGTTCAACTCTGAAAACTGTGTAAAAGTTGCCTACACATGTGGGTGGCTTGGATTGTGGGAAGCATATTTAAAATAGTATTGTGGATGTATTTTACACTTTGATGAGTTTTAAACATATTGCATTGTGCTAGTTATGCAAAAATATTTTACTGGCTTTTCACAGGAGCTTAATTTTATGCCTATTACCAAATGGAATCATATCTTCATTTGGCAGAAATTGTACTTGAATCTGCAGTAGAGAACATAAGGTGCTTCCTGAAGGATGTCATCTTCCCTATGCCATGCTTATTATAGTTAAACATACACAGGCATTAACACACAAGGAAAAGAGATCTCCTTAACATTTGGAAAGTCAAGAACAGAGTGGATATGTAAATAACATTTTTTGTTTCATACCATTGACCAAAATAATTGCTTTGATGCAAACAGAAATACCAGTGAATTTCCTTATTAAAATAGCATACAAAAAACTACCATAAAAGTAGCATGAGTGAAATTAAATATTCATTCAACCCTACATTTTCTTGTTTCATTTTGAACACTTCTAACAAGAGGAAAAATCTTAAGTTTTGAAGCTATTTATAATATTTGAGGCATCCACAGCGGTTTTTAGCTTACACAATTAAATCCAGGGAGTATTCATCTTCACTTCTGAAGAGGTATATTCATCTTCCCAAGTGATTGGTATCCACATCAGTCATACAGTGCCATGCTGCTTTACTATAGCTGTCCTGGATTGCTTTGCTGGTATTCTTACATTGTATTTTTCTCACCCCTCTCAGAAGAGTCATTTGAGCTAGGGAGAGAAGGAATCTCTGTACAGAATGGTGCTTGATGTACTGTCTCTGTTGGAGGAAAAAGTAAATATTGCTCTCAGCTGTAATGAGAATTCAAAGGAAATGGGTCAGTCACAGGTGGTTCTAATCCTCATCCTCCTGATTTTGGGATCAGTGCTCGCTTAGCAAGCAACTCATAACTCATTCTTCCATGTGATCACAGAAAAAAACCTGTATGTTTTTTGAACAAAATCTTTTTTTTCCTTAAAAAAACCCAGCATTTTTATCCATTTAGAAAAAAATTCAAAACCCATGCCTATTTTCTCCTGGATGTATAGCAGACTGGTTACATTTGGTCATAATCTATTTTATCACGAATCCTGAATCTCTTTCTGCAGAGTAATACAGCTTCACAGAGAAGGGTGAAAATTTACTGCAACATCCTATATCCTGGCAAATGTTTCCTGGAATAAGAAACAATTTGAGGGTTTGAATCCCTAAAGCTGAGATTTGCATTCTTCTAAAATCTTTGATGTCATGGATTCATACAGTTGTGTCTTTGAAGTATATGATATTACAATTGTTCATCCATGCAAATACATCTAGGCTGGTTTTAACCCAATGAGCACTAAGTATTGGAGTTTTCCAGAGGCTCATTTTCAGAAATGCTAACTGTAAGAATTCACAGAAGTATAATAGCATTAAGACACTCAAGTCTGACAACTGTTGGAGATTTTTTCTGAAAAAGATTTGATTTCCGATAATTAAAATGTTATACAAATCAGCTCCTTTAGACCAGCTTTGGCAGATGTACTTTTCCTGAGAATTTGTGACTGAATATGTCCTTAAATCAATTCTAAAATATTTTACAGATATTTTTGTCTCCTTGTCATTAAAGTACCAATACTGGACAAAGCTCAGATTGATTCTCTTTATACCCAGATGTCTGACAGCCTTTGAATGCAGACAATATTTTGTGTAAATGCTTTACTTTATTGCCCACTAACCAAATTATAGGCTTTGGCTCAAATTCTTATATGTCCTTACAAAAATATCTTCCATAACATGGAGATAAAATCAATTTCAAATCTTTAAGAAGGTATGCAAATAATTTTCAGATGGATCAGAAGTGAAATTTTTACTGGTGTTTCAAATCCCTGGCATTTTGACCACAGGACTAAAATTATTCCTACCATTTTTGATATCATTTTTCCTAATTAGAACACTTTAAAATGTAGGACAATTAGAAAAGTTGGTATTTTGTCTTCTGTGCATTCTGAAAGTAATATAATGTTTCTGGTTTTAAAGATGTAATGTCCCAAATATTATTGGGGTTTTTTGTTTTTATTTCACATGTAGCATTTTGACACCTACAAACACCTGCTCTATTTTCATACTTTTCTGCTTTGAAAGATATGCATTTACTTTTGATTTCTAAGAAAATATTTCTTTCAACATGTTTTGCAAATTACTTCTTCAAGTGAAAGAGAATAGAAACCTTCCATTAATATATCTTCTTAGCAGTTTGAAATCCACTCTTTCAAAAAAAAGACAAAAAAGGATTCATGTTTTCAGCTGGATTTCAGAGTTCCATAAAATGGCCAGATTATTTATACAGTTCTTTGTTATAATCTCATTTAGAAAAATTCAGACTCTGAGTGATCTATTTAGCTGTGACTGTTCCTTTTGTTAAATTTGATTTCAAGTTTGTTATTCTCTTCTGCATAATTATACAGTAAACAAACTGATCTCTTACACTTGCCTATGATGACATTAGCTATTAAAAAAGGTCATATTATAAAAGAAAGGCAAAAATGGAAAATGTTTTTTCATGACTTTAGCATACAAGGAAATTAATGTGGTTTTCTTACAGCTCTGTAGCAGAAACCTTGTTTGTCTAATGCAAACATTATTACACCATATTCAATATTTATTTTTTCTCCCTCAAAGAGACAAGGAGACTTTTGGGGGTAGATTATCAATTGTGTAGGTCTGTCTAGTTGCTGCTGATTATTAAATTGGTGTTTGTACTTTTTTAGATGTGCCATCAAGTCCATATGGAGTACGAGTCTTAGAGCTGTCACAAACCACTGCCAAAGTTTCATTCAATAAACCAGATTCACATGGAGGTGTGCCCATTCATCACTACCAAGTCGATGTGAAAGAGGTCACCTCAGAAACCTGGAAAATAGTTCGCTCCCATGGAGTTCAAAGTAAGTGTACAAAACCCAAATTGAACTACTTTAACTGAAAAGAATGCCCAGGAAGATGACTGCAAGTATAAGTTAACTGGTTCTTTATTTGTCTTAGTCCAGTAGCTGTATCTTAATATTAGTGTAGACCTCTAGACCAATTAAAAATCTTACTGTAATTTGCAAAACTCAATTGTTGCCCTTTAGTTTTTTTTTAAAAAAATTACAATAATTCTGCATTTTTCAGTGTCCAGCCAAGTAGATATGAAGAATACTCTGGAAGCTATAAATTTCGAAGAGAGTAGAAATCAAAGTTTGAGAATGTGTATTACGTATGCAGTTGTTTTGCAATGTTTAATCCTAGGCATTAATTACTGATTTTGAGCTACTTTGTAAACTTTCTGCATACCTGTTAATATTCATGATGTCTGTTTCTAAAGCATATCTATAATGCTAGATCTAAATCTAATATGTAATAAATGCTATATCTAAATCATATCTATATCTAAAGAAACCCAAACACTAAATGCCCTCTAAAGGGCACTTAATTGAACTTTTCTACAGGCAGAAAGGAGCATAAGCCTCCCTAAACAGACGTGTCAAGGTGGGGAGTTTATACCTAGTAACGAAATGCATTCAATAGATCAATAAACCCCTGCATCCATATTTACACTTTGGTATTTTTAGTGCAACTTAAAGCAGCCCCAACAGTCTTCTGATTTATACAGCAGGAGGTGAATGGTTTTGCAGCTAATAGCAAAGTCATGGGAGAAAAAGTGTAGCAAATTACCTGATGTGTGTTATCTTTCCCTTTCACATCCCATAATCCACAGAAATTCTGCACTGAAAGAAAACATTCCAAATTACAGAATTATTTCAGAGAAACATATAAGGAACATGTAGTTAACATGTATTCAAAGAAACACATAACGATTCTTTAACTTTTGATTTTCTTAGCCAAACACAATAACTGTCTGTATCAATGTAATATTGTAAATCATAGTAGCATCCATTTTCATCCAGTATAACTTACATTTCTTTCAGTACTAAAAGGTCTGAAGAAGACAATATGTTTCCTCTATTTGCAAGCCAGATGCATTAATGAATGTTAGTGCACCTCTTCCTTTCTTTTCATGTCATGTTTCAGATCAAGTTTGAGACTTTTATTCTCATAGCTACTACCTTCAGTGAACTGGCAATATTTTTTTTCTGATGTGAACTATAATATATCAAATTATAAAAATTTGAAGTGATCAGTCTGTGTATCAGGACATGCACAGTGACTACAAAGTCAATCACACACCTGCTTGATTTAATTATAAAGTCAGAATCAAGAAAAAGAAATTCCTGATTGTTAGCTTTGCAGAACAGTATATTTACCATGCTCCCCATAAAGCTTTCTTTCGTATTGTTTCTGTTGATGTGAAATTTATTAAAATATTAATTGATCACACTAGGAAAGGTGTTATTTGAAAGACCCTTGTTGTTAATAGAGTTGACTGGAACAGCCATGTTCAGAAGTTCACACTTTTTGGTTTTGAAACATTCTTTCAGCATTACATGTTTTTTAAGTTGTATACAGGTTATTTTTGAGACTTCTGTATACCATCTATTGATCTTGGAGTTACTTCTTTCAGCGTTTTTTAAGCTGTATACAGGTTATTTTTGAGACTTCTCTATACCATCTATTGATCTTGGAGTTACTTTAGTCCAAAACCTGCTTGAATTCTATGGTAATCTATTCTAAAATCAGAGGAGAGTAGCAGGTACAAATAGTTGCAGTCCTTATGAAGATAATACCACTGTGAAGTAGACTGTGAGTATTTAGGATCTTTTCTGTTTTTTAAGCTGTATACAGGTTATTTTTGAGACTTCTCTATACCATCTATTGATCTTGGAGTTACTTTAGTCCAAAACCTGCTTGAATTCTATGGTAATCTATTCTAAAATCAGAGGAGAGTAGCAGGTACAAATAGTTGCAGTCCTTATGAAGATAATACCACTGTGAAGTAGACTGTGAGTATTTAGGATCTTTTCTGCCATCCCTACTAAAATTAAATATACGGCTTTGTGATAAAGGCTGTGTTAGTTCAAACCTATTGTCATGTTATTTTTCCACATCTTCCTTTTGCACAGTTTATTCTCTTCTCTCACCTGTAAGTTTTCGGGTGGTATACCATCTTGCAAGCATGTATTTTCTTCTTTATTTCATTTTTCCCCAACTGTATGCTGAAAGGTTTTGTTGAGAAAACAAATTAGGTAACACTGGGTTTGGATGTATTAAAGGTGTATCTTAATAGCAAGTATTAACAAAGACTACTCCACGTGATGACAAAAAGAGGTAAATATGAAAAGAAACTGAGAAGACATCTTGATCTACAAAGAGTTATGCAATAAATAGGTAAATATTGAGAGGACAGTGAGAAATATTAAAAATTAATACTAGATTCATAATTAATTCATGATGTTTTCTGAAATCTCTATTGATATACTCCTTCATAGAAAGACTGAGATTGTATATCCTGTATTTCTCTGAATTTCTCTCTGAACTATTTTAGAAATCAAAACCTACTTTAGATTGTCAAATATTTGTTAAACAGGAAACATCTCATTTTTAGATGTTACACTATGTAATTCAATAGGGAAATCAAAAGGGACCTGGTTGCATTTATCTTAAGTTCTTGCAGATATTTTTTAAGTTAAAAATTTGTTCTATTTGTGAGATATCATAAGGCAAATCCAGAAAAACAAGATATGTTACCAAAACACAGACAGAACAATCCAGAACAGAAAATGTCTTTACAAGTGGAGATGTCAAAAAATCAAAACTAGTGTCCTTATTTAGAAAGAAAATGCTGCAAATGTAACTGGAGTCTCTCTGGAATATTCAGTCTTCATTTGTTTCCAAAGCATGCAGGTTTTCTAAAACATCTGTTTTAACTTTTCCGCATTATATTTTAGGTTACTTACAGTGTCATGGTAAGATAACCTTGAGATATCCTCTTCAAAATACTTATTCAAATCCTGAAAGAATTTCCAAATAAGCTTTCATAAGCATGAAAGCTTTTCTTTTTTTTTTTTCTTTCTTTATATTTTTGGGACATTTAGGATACTTCTAAGTATTTGAATTGCAATAAAGATTAAATGTTTTTGAGACAGTTTCTCGTACGTAAGTAACGAAGAACCACTTTCCTACCATGCCTCAACATCTTCTCATCTGAGTGAGGAGGGATGTTTGAATGCACACATTCAGTTTTCTGTATTATGATTTGTAGTTGGTCATCATAATTTCCACAGTTGGTCAATATTCCTTAATGGAAACAAAACCACTTTGTCCATCTGTTCGCATTTTAGGGACAGGATTATGGCTAAGATTCAGATATAAATGTTGTTTGCATTGGGACAGCTAACTGCACATCCCAAGTGATGATGAACACATAATGCATGGGTCAAGATTTTTTTCCAGCAGTCAGTGATAAGCTCTACTGAAATTTTACAGGATGTTTTTTTATCGGTACGATTTAACTCAGGAGTGGTAAAACTACAGCCTTTTCTTGCCAAAATGTAGGTAATTTGTAAATTCTAAAAACACCTTTCAAG
>NW_008683237.1:29004-51282 GCF_000695815.1 Acanthisitta chloris
AGAAAGTTGTACCTGCAAGACTGTTAGAATTCCAATAGATGGTCAAGGCAAAACTGGATCTTCTGCTCCCTCTCTCCTATGACCTAAGGGAGTTGTTTTCATATTGTCTCAAAGAACAGCCATAAACTGATAGAATTAATGAAAAATACATTTTTAAGAGAAACAAACATCATGGAAATGTGCCTCCAGAAGTAAGTTTTATAAATAAAGCGTTAATAAATGATTAATAGATGTTTCAAAAACTTTTTGAAAGTAATTGCTAATAATGCTAACAAGTCATTAATTTTCATCTGATTATGATTGAACAGCTATGTATAAATCTTTTACAAGCAAGATTGTAATTGTTTTGTTTATATGAAAACCATAATAGATGCTTACCAAAGTTGTTAGGGTTTCTTGCATAATCATTATCCAGTAAATACAAATGAGTTTACTCAGGACAATTAAGCAGTATGAAATGGATTCCATGCAAATCTACTGAAACAACTTGCAATTGTCTTCATCTGCTTGTTTCTTCAAAGAAAACTAAAGGTGACTTTTGTCTCAAACTTGTAGTAGTTTGGGCTGTTTTCAGATCAAATTACAGACCCTTGGAGCTGTAGCCAAGAATATCTATTCTCTCCCCTTTGTCTTTTATAATGAAGATTTCATCTGAAAGACTGTGCTGATTGCAGCTATTGAAGGAGAGCACAGAAAGTGAAGCAATCATTCTGATACATCAACTTCTGAGTATTAAGGGATTTAAAGTCATAGTCAACACTGTCATAGTTCACCAAGAGATCAGGAAAGAAATGGCAGCTAGATCTTTCTGCATTTGTTAGGGGCTCTTCTGAATATGAAAGTTGTTTTGTTGCAGGCTACCTGTAAATCTCTGTATAGATTCACTCTACAGTGGATCTCCTTGTGGACTGAATTCCCAAAGTGAGGTGGGTGTGTAGGCACAGTCATGACTAACAGTACCCTCAGGCCCCAGACATTTATGACCCTGTCAGTACTGCAAAGAAGCAGACCAGTCTTGTAGTAACAGACATGGGAAAGCTCATTCTCCAAGGAGAGTTTGCATCCTTTCAGCCACACAGCTGGTAAATCCCTGAATATGGGATGTTGCCCATCCATTGTCAGAAAGGGAATAACCCCTGGTGAAGAGCATTTGTCATGCTTTCTTCTGTAGGCACAAAGAAAACAGTGAGAAGGTGTAAGATACCTGTGCTGGGGAGAATTGCCTTACCATGATCTTCTGTGCAATTTTATTTTTATAGAAAGGGCATTGACTGATCTGTTTCTGAGTAATCAGCAAAGACTTCATAAGATAAAGTCTCTGCTATTTTTCTCTTTCAAGCAGTATTGAGTTTTCCAAAGGAGAAACAGTTTAGAGCATGTGAAATTGAGTTCTTCACATCCCTTCAGTCCCTCAGGAAGCAGCACTGGTATAACACTACTGGAGAAGTCACCAAGGTCTTTATTTGTCTTAATAATATTATAGACACTAGTAATTCTGGTTCACAGGCAGCAAATAATGCATTTGTAAAGGAAGGGCCTTAGGTTATACACAAATCCAAAACACTGTGGTGGTGTGCCTTAAGCCTAAAAAAATGTGCTCTCTGAAAATATTTGGATGTGTTCAATTGGAATACAAAAAGCATTTTTTTGGCCTTCTTCAGTTTACAGGTAGCTGGATCTTTCTTTTAAAAGCATTAAATATTTATATGAGTGAAATACCAAGGAAAAACAGTCTGCATTTCTAGTGCCACTCAATCTGCTGGTGATAGAACAACATGAAGAATACAATAAAGACCCAGCCCCATATTCAGATTACTGTGGAAATTCATCTATGGCATATGTGGATGGTTAGCACTCTCTTAGAGAAGAGATAGACATTGAGGGATTTAAGCAGGCAAAACACAACCCCCCCACCCACCCTTTGCTTCCTCTGAACTTCTTGTGTTTGGAAATTTTTAGCTGTTGCTTTTTATGATTTTTAGGAAAGGTTTGGGGAAATTTTAAATTAATAGATTTTAAATTTGTAATTACAATTACATTTAAAATTAATTACTATTAAATTTTAAATTTGCTATTAAATTTTAAAGTGCTAAATAGTATTACTCTTTTATGTAAAAACTCAATATATATGGAAGACCTTAAACAAGTCTACTAATTTCTTCAGTTTAACAATATTTGAAAAAGATTCTAGGTTTCCTGAGTTTTTAAGGAAGTTGCTAAAGTAGTAATGCCTCAGTAATTGTTACGAAATTGTAGCACAGAATTACTTTGGAGAAGTGCACATAGCAGAGCTTAGAGATGGCAAAGCTGCTGCATCTTGCCAATTACACCTTGCAAAACACATTATTCTTAAACACTTTAAAATAATAAAGGAGGATAAAATTATAGTTTAGAAGGAAAAAGTATTTTTCATTTTCATTCATGTGTAAACTTCATAAAATAATGGTAGAAGAAAGTACAAAACCTGTTTTGAATAAATTTATGGGTTTTACCTAAGGCATTTTTTCCTTAAAGCAATTACCTACTAGTAATATTGACATAAAATTAAGTGTAGTATCTAAGGATGCTCTAGTGGTGCCCTAAAAATTGCTTTCTTAAAAAATGAGTAATCTGACATAATTTTTATTAAAGTTCAAGTAGCTACTCAACAGGACAACTTTACATTCTTCTTAACTTTGGATCTTAAACCTCAGAATTGACTGTGTTGTTTATTTTTAAAAAAAACAAACAAACAAAACAGCAAAGAAAAAAACACCACTACAAAAAACCCCCATCAAACTAAAAAACTCAAGCCAACCAACCAAACCAAAACCCTCACAAACTAAACTCTCTGGACTTTACTGTCATCTCTAGGTCACGGGATTTTTTAGGGGCTATTCTTCTAGTGAAATTATCCCTGAAATTATAATCTGGTGATTGTAGTATACTAATATAAAACAATTTCTACAATAGAAAAATTTTATCAGCTAAAGTTATGAATAAATTTCTAAAAACATGGGCTTGAACAAAAAATATAGAAAATTAACATGTTATGGAAGGTGTTTTTTTGAATCTCTTCCTGTGCTTTAGATTTTAATGGTCAAGAATGTTTTCTCTTGATATTAGAGACTCTTCTTTAGATGGCAGAAAGCAGAAGCTTTACAAAGTAATGTAGCAAATATAATATGATTCAATAATAAATGTATTATTTGTAAATATATTTCATTCAGCAATATGAAAATAAACCAGAGATTCTTTATCATAATATGTTTATACTTTTTTCACATTTTATTGGAGGAGAGAATAATTTTTGAAGTCTTGTGATAGCATAATCAGACTGCACAAAAAGCAGTTAAATATAAATGTTTTCATGAATTCCCATTATAATGCAAAATGAAAGGATGAAAAATATTACAGCCTAAAAGATGTTGAAATCTTCATTCTTTATGTAAGTAAAAGGGTGTAGTCCATCCTTGATAGGTGGACTGCAAGTGACATTGTTACATAACTGTAAAACAAGCATAGCATTTAGAGATAATCAAAAGCATTTTTCTTTGGAAAAAAAATACTAAGCAAGTTAGTACAGTACCTTAATCTTGCAAATTGAGAGACCAACAAATTTAATATTTCATGTTCAGCTATTAAGGAGTTACCAGACTTCAAGCACTGATGCTAGTCTTTGCTTTCAATGTAAAGTTTTGTTTTCTCTCTGGTTCTTGACAAGTTGAAGATCAAATTTGAAGTAAGTAATTCTTTGTAATTTCAAATTCAAATCTCAGCAGGTTCTGTTCATTTTCTGTTTTATCTAAGTGCATTAAATTTCATTTACTTCTTGCAATCTTAGAATAATTTAGAAAGAAAATTACCTCATGATCATTGGCTCCAACGCCCCTATGTTGCAGCAGGGTCAGCTTCAAAGTTTTATTGGGGCTTCATCCTGAGTTTTGAATGTCTTTTTAAATGGAAATTCCATATTTAATGGCTTGTTTGTGAAATGAGGGTTTTTTAAACAAGGTCCTGTCTGTACTACTTTGTTCACATGCATTTAACTGGGCTTTTTAGGATTATTATAGAACAGAAAGAATTTTCTCTTACTCAAGATATGTTTTTAACCTCCTGTGCTGTGTGTCATGCTTGGTATTGATGCTATTTTTCTACCTGTGTCCTTAAAGTTATGTACATGCCAGTGTTGATGAAGTACTTAAAACTTGTGGTTCTCTATCTTTTTACTTTTGAATTGGCTACACCAGTGAGAAAACATGCATGAAGTAGTCAACTCTTACTATAATCCTTTTAGTAAAATTTAAAATAAGGTAATTTCATTTTCTCTTTTACTTTTCATAATATATATGACATTCCAAGCACTAAAATGGTGATTTTTAAATTTTTTGTGTGTGTCCATGCAGTTCAGGTTTTCAGGAAAAAAACTACTAAACTTCATTTTCTGTCCTTAAGCAAGAGATTTTGATAGACATTAGATGAACAGATATTCTTTCAGAAAACTTTAAAACTTTCTTGAGTCATGGAATCATAGAATGGTTTGGATTGAAATGGACCTTAAAGACCATCTAGTTCCAACCACCCCTGCCATGGGCAGGGGGATACCTTCTAGTAGAGCAGGTTGCTCAGAGCCCCATCCAACCTGGGCTTGAATGCTTCCAGGGATGGGACATCCACAACTTCTCTTGGCAGCCTGTGCCTCACCACCCACACAGTAAAGAATTAGTGCATATTTTTCCGCTGAAGTTTCAGAACACCATTATGCAAAAAGATATTCTTTCTCATGGTAAAATACAGCAATTACTGTATCTTATTATTGTAATTGAGAGGAAATCGAATAGGTCAGTTAGAATGCTCATGTGTTACCTCTTAGGTTGTAGGCTTTGTACTTGCTGCTTCTCCTGTACTGAAGCATGAAAGTATGTACCCCATTGATTACTGAAACAGTTTCCCAGTATAACAATCCTTTGCCATTAAACTGGGCAGACTTTCAAATGGATTCCTGAGAGATATGAAGCTCACATATGTCAATGGTTTTATTAATGGGTTTAATTATTAAGTAGAATAGATCTGTATCATTTGAAACACAAACAGATATAACTTGCAAATAGTTCGGTAGGCTAAGTCCACATTCAAAATTATTCTCATAATTGAAAATCTTCAAGGCAGAATTCATTAATTTCTACTGCAAGCTGCAAAAGCAGAAGAAAAAATCATCCTGTTCCAGAGGGAAAATACATCTTTACTAAGTATCGGAGACATTGAATTACTTGGCATATCTGTCAGATTTGGCTCCATATGACATGAATTGTGATGACATCAAGTTCTAAGATCACATTTGCCATTCCTGAGGAGTGTTTATGCCTTTCTGGACTATCATCTATGTTCTCCAAAAATTTACCAGTACCTGAAGTCTCAGAGATTTTTGTACCTGTCAAAGGATGTCATAAGTCATTCAGAAAACATTTCTGGATTGTGAATTCAGCTTTACAATCTGGTTCTTCATGTAGCAGACTTTTAGGCAGGCAGTTTAAAACCAGTAAAAACATGGATGAAAATACCCTGTAAAACCAAATCCAAGAAATTTGTAGTCACTTTACACCTAACTTGTCTGTTATGTCTTATTGATTGTCACATTGTCAAATTGACTGAAATCAGTAGTTTAATTTGAAACATAATCTGTTTTTAATAGGCAATAATTGAGAAATTGTAAAAAAGAGTTTGTTGTTCATTCCTGCATTAGACTCAGGCCTAATGCAAGTTCTCTAGGTCTCTACATCCTGTTGTAAGTTAATATACTGACCATACTATTGGTAAGCCTAAAATCATGGGATGGTTTCTTTTTCTTTCTGAAAGGAACTGGATATTTAGTTTAATTAAAAAACAATTTTCTCGAAACAGCTTTGAAATTACAAGAATGCAGGAGTGGCATATATATGTTTTAAAGCTATAGTTATATAAGATGCAATACAAATAATATGAAAAAATACCTTAATTTTAAAAAAAAAATTCTGAATCATTGGGATAAAATGGCATGATGGAATTTGACAGTACAATTTTCTATGACAAGTTGTAATTTAAAAAAAAAAAAGTGAAAGAATGGATTCCATTTTACAAACAGTATAGATTACAATTAAATGGTAGGACTCTTCATCCAATTTGTGTATGTGCCTGCATGTAAGAGAGTTATACAGCCCTCTAATTCTGTCTCTATACTATTTTTGGCCTCCATCCAGCTTAATCTTTGCTGTAAATGTCTCATGTGGATGGAAAGGTTGAACTGTAAATAAATGTCTTAAACTAAATTACATGGATGGATTAGAGAGACTGGAAAGCGAGAAGTGTAAAGGGAAAAATATGTTTAAATATTTCAGGTTTTTATACAGACCTGAGACATCAGAAGAATGAGATGTACTTTTCACATTCAAAGGTGAATAAAATATCATGAGAACTGAAGAAAATCCAGACAATTTACTGCACAGCATGAGTTCATAACTAAAAAAAATTGAGTGTTATGGACATATAACCATTTGCAATATCTGAAGTTACTCTTTTTTTTTTCAATAGCTTTTAATTCTGTGGTTGTAATTGCTTTTAGTCAGACAGTCAAGGCTTGTTGCAAAATGTAATCAGGATTGTTTACAATCCTGAACAAATGCAAGATACTTTCATTGAAGGAAGTATGTGTTAAATATTTTAATAAGAAATTAAATGGAGAATCAGTTATTCCAAATGTATTTCACCTGGTGCTCCTCTGTTGTGATAACTTCTGGGTACTCCCTACTTAGACCTTTCAGGCTTTTCATCATGGCACACTCAAGTAAATTTGCAGAGAGCATGTTGATATGACGGAAAGGTCTTGCTGATCAGGCTTGCTAAATCTTGTTAAGTAAAGAGTGATGCAGTGCAGTATTGGATATGAATAACTGATAAATGGTGTGCATGGTGCAGCTGCAAATTGTGCCTTTGAAATCTGTCTTTTATTCATCCACATTTACTTTTTGTTACCAGTCTGCTTAGAAAAAAGGTAAAGTACATTTATGGAATATTTATGTGTATGTAAACTTCTGCTGTATTTTGTAATGCAAACCAGAAAATTGTTCCTGGATGACAGAGTATTCCAGAAGCATTTTCAAGGTCATTGAATGACAGAGCAGTTATAAATAGAGTTCTTTTGCCCCATACAACCATGAGCAGCAGAGAGATATTGTGGCCCTATCTGTATTAAATTTCACAGTTTCATTAAATTAATTTCCTTTTAATAGCCTTTTTTCCTCCATCCTCATCTCTTTCTTCATTGGTAGGAAATAAAGTATAGTAATCAGGAGTAGGCTGGGGGGAGAAAGAAAAAGTTATGAAGCAAAACTATTGCACGTGAGAAGCAAAATAGCAGTTCTTGAAATCATCATTCATGTCAGTGTTGAGATCTTTCCTTTTGCACTGTAGAGAACATCATGAAAGACACATTTGTGTTCATGTTTTAGTCCCTTTGCTTGTCACCATGAGGATAACATCTTTGACGATAGCAGTCACAAGCTGGTTTATTCTTACTTCAAGTGGTGTTTAGGTTTCTGTCAGCTCCTGCATTGACTAACAGAGCAAGTAGAATGTTTTTTCCCTCCTGCTTTGCATGTTCCAGAGTTGGAAATCACATGACCCTTCTGCAATGACATTAACATGGTGATTCCCTTGTTACATATCATAATATTGTATGTTCACACAATAAAGCATTAATTACTTAGAAGACTTAATTCTATTGTCTTTATGTGTTTACATTGCAAATGGAAGTTCAGGTATATTCAATGGCCTAGAATTGTTTCCAGCTCTCTGCTGGACCCTATCTGGTTTCTTTTTGTTCAAGGACACACAATCCCAGGTTTGTCCCTACCAGTATCAATTAAAGTGGGAAATAAACTTCCCTCAATCTGCTGGCTCCAAGTAGGCAGCCTGTCATGCTGGTAGCATTGAGCTATGCATCCCTGTCTAGATGTGTTGGCCTGCTGCATGTAGCTGTTCCTACATAAGCCTTTCAGCTGGACCAGAAAGATTCTTTCACACTTGCTCCAAAGACCTACAGTTATGTTTGATCTAATCAGGATTTCTATAGGGCATCTTGGTGCCTGCATAGGTAAATATTGATGAACAGGGTTAGCCAGATGGGATTTTGTACTCTCTGCTGCTGTAGCTATTTTTCCTTCAGCTGAATTAGAGAGCTGGGATTTGGGTGGTGTGTTGTAAACTACAGGCATGTTATCAGTTCTTCTAAGGACTGTGCCAAAGTTCACCAGTCTCCAGGAGAGTAATTTTCAGAATTTAGACAGATGCAAGTTAATGCTTCTAAATTTTAGGATAACAAATGATTAGCCATCAATGAAAGTTGTTTAGTTTATCATCAAATAAATTGCAACACTTCAGAACTCTGATAATCCTATGCACAAAAAAACCCAAAACAAACAAACAAACAAATTATTACTAAAAAACTATTTCTAAAAGACTTATTTATTGAATAAATAAAATAAAGGTCTGATAAGTTCTGGGAGAAGACTTGAAATTTTAAAGCTTTTGTTATTCAAAGAGCATTTGTTTTTGAAATGCATTTAAATAGTGGTTTTAAAACTCAATATGTATTTCCATTTTAGCCTATTGAATTGTGTAAAGAATTGATTCATTCAGTATGGCTTTGTTTAGCTTAGCAAGATCTTCTCACAGGGAATATCAACATTTTCAAGGACTTTCTCTCCTGAACTATAAATATAGAGGTACCTAGTAAGTTTTTCATAGTCCATTCTTTTTTTCTCCTCTCTTTCCTCATCCATTTCCTTCTCTCTTATCCCTTTTCTGTTCCTTCCCCTCCATTTCCCTTTTGTTTTATATGTACAAGTGCCTTTTATGGAAGTTGACTGCATGTTCAAAGACTTGGTATTAAGCGCTTGGCTTGGTCATCATAAAGGAAGTATAGGAAATTTTAAGCTAAAAACTTGATGAAAGGGGTAGAAAGGGAGGCTTGGGGGACTGGTTTGACTTTTTTTCTTTTTCTTCATAAAAGTGTCATCTTAATACTCCATAAAGCTTTGAGTATCTCTGTTTTAATATGTATTATTACTGAGGAGGGAAAGAAACACATCCTGTTAGCATGATAAAAAGCATTTGGCTTTGTTCTCTGATGCGAAAAATATAATTTTGTAAGATACTTCTTCAAAAAAATTAAACCAGCTCCCACTGTGTTTGTGTACATTACAGTTAAATAGAATGTAATCAGAATAGCAACAGAAGACATTTACAAAAGGCCAATACAGAAACAATTGATTATAAAAGCATTATGGTGTCAAATCTGAAGAAAGGGAGGCTGACTGGGGGAGCAGTGTTGGGTTATATAAGAATATATAAAAATTAAAGGAATCAAAGAGTAAAGAAAATTCTGACAATTTGCCTACATCAGTTTTAGTGTGGTGATGAGAAAAATCAGGAAATTTAGTATTATTTTATGGGTAGTCAGTATATCCATTACTTATACATTCTCCTTGTATATTTATAAATTCTCATTTGTTATTTTTAGAAGGTTTCTGTGTGGAGAACAAGAATAGCAAGCTGAAATTAATAGTGAAGGCTCGTATGTTCTTCAAGAAATTTTGGCAATTTATAATTATGGAAAGTTTAGTTTTTCTAAAAATGCACTAAAAACATTCTAATTACAAATAATACAGTTTTCTAGTATTTATAGTTTCTTCTCCTAACCTATCCAACCTTACACACACATCAGATTAAGGATGTGTAAATATCTTCAAACCTTTTCAAGGGAAAGAAAGACCAAATATAAGAACAGGAAGAATAGAGCTTGCTTGTGGTAGGCAGATTTAAATTAATAACTACATAACAGATACTTATTTACTATACAAGAAGCAGAAATTACAAGGGATGAAAGTAAGGAGAAAACTCTCTTAGGATTTATACTGGGATGGAATACTGTAACCAAGGAGAATTGGCTGTATACATTCCTATCCTTTGAGTTAGGATATATTGTTAGGCAAGTTATCTGCCTCTTAAGTGAACCAGAGAAAATAGCAGCTAAGAAAACATTAGTTAGCAAACAATTGAGCTACAGATACATAAGGGAACTATTTGTAATTAGCAAGACATGTTTTGAGCGTGATCCAAAAGGACTTTGCTACATACTGAAACCAGTGGAGAAGTACAAAGCATTCCAGACAGCTAGAGGATAAAAGTAAAGTTAGTTTAATTTGGCGTTAAAATGTGGATTTGAAATAAAATTCCATTTCAGTGGTGGTGAGAAACAAAACCAATCAAATCTAGATCCTAGTTGCACAGGATTGTTGGTAGGATAGATGATTGATGTGCACAGACTCAAGCTCTGCCAGGAGAGGTTTAGGCTGGATATTAGAAAGAGATTTTTTACAGAGAGAGTAGTCAGGCATTGGAATGGGCTGCCCAGGGAGGTGCTGGATTCACCATCCCTGGAGGTTTTCAAGATGAGACTGGATGTGGCACTTAGTGCCATGGGCTAGTAACGATGTTAGGGTTGGACTCAGTGATCCTTGAGGTCTCTTCCAACCTGGTTGATTCTATAATTCTATTATTCTAATGAGTAAAGTAGCAGAATTTGTTCATAAAATAGTCTATGTTATTGTCAAATTGATATAACAGAAAAATGTGAGGAAGATATCAAGATGGTATCGTCTCTTTTTCGCTGGGAGTACAAATAACTTTGTAAGTCTACAGCCTAAAAATATGACATACTTTAGTGATTTTTTCATTTTTCTTAACAGTGGTTTGCATAAATGAGTTATTTGCTATGCAGTTTGTGCAAGGATCTTTCTGTTCTGAATAAGGTTATGGAAAGAGTTTGCTGTTAGAGTGATCTATCTTAGTTAATTGCTTTTGTTTCAGGAATTTTTCTCCTAGGATTTTTTCCTGAACTATGTGCTTTGCTATTATTTTGAGAAAATACAGGTTGAATAAAGGGTGCTTTTAAAATAAATAAACTAGAAAATTAACCTCGACAGAAAATCTATTTGTTGTTACACCTGAAGTTTGTTGCATGACAAAACCCATATTGTTGTCAATCCACAAATTTTCTCTTTTATAAGTGCTTTGGATTACACTTCTGCTTTTAACTTTTTCATTAGTTTTTAGCACTGTGCACTTTCTAGCTATAATTGTCCCACAGATGATTTAATCGTTTCTTATGAGGTTTACTTCAATAGAAATAGTTATCAAAAAAAATCCCCTGAATGACTCTAGGATGGGCATGCTACTTTTGGTTCAATTTGTATAGTGACATCTCAGAATCCAACCCCAATAAAAATTAAAAATACAAGTAAAAGGAACTTAGCACAGTAATTGTATTTTAGTGGTTGTACACAAAATATTTAAACCATCTTCACCAAACGCATTTTTAATATCAGCTACTGAAAATTATTTTGTAAAGAAATTATTCATGTTAGTGAACATTAGATTAAGTTAATTATACCTGATCTACTACACTCTATGTCTATTCATAGGTATTTTTTTGTATTCACAGTTAATTAAACCACCACACCTTTTATTCCAAAATAATGTAATAATTCTACATTTTAGTACAAAGAATGATGGAAATTCCCAACAGAGCCATTCCATCTGATTTTTGAAATGGCTGCATTTGTTTTTGTGTATACATTTTAGGGAATGACCGAAGGCTTGATATTATCTCCGTATGTATTAATGACATTTAGGCCAATGATTTCACTGGCAGTAGGATTTGCTGTCATTATGGGGTTTTTTCATATAATATGCAACTTGAAATATTTTCATTATTAAAGTTCATTTATTTGTGTTAGTTGAATTCCGACATTTATAGCCAGATGCTTGAATCAGTATTTATGAAATTAATTGTTATTTGGGTCAGGCAGACAGATGGAACTGAGACGGTCTGGCTGTTTCTGCATATGAATGAACATTTTGTTTATTGTGTAGCAAAACCCTTTTTTATGTGGCTTGGGGTTTTTTCTCCTGTATTTCTCCCCCCATGGCAACTTCTAACTTAATTTTGTCAATATTTCTATGAGCTAACTGTGAGGTTTAGCTAGAAAAGAGTTTTTATATTCTTCCTCCTACTGTGCAAACACATGCAATAAACAAAACAATGTTGCTTATTCCAAGCAGACAAATTTTGGGAGAAGCTTCTCATGTTCTGTGACATCTACAAGTCTCAGACATTTGTACAGAACCTTAATGCTTTACTATCATAGGTTCCTCACTGCTCTTCTCACATGTGCTGCTACTATAGGTTCCTCACTGCTCTCTTCCCATGTCTCTTTCTTCTCTCCTTAAAAGAACATGAATCTTCATCACAAATTGAAACCTGTTTAAGCTTCATAAAAATGCTATCAATTTTTTTTCTTCTGAAAGACATTCAAGTATTTCCAGGGGACTCGTTTTTTCCTTGAGAGAAGTAAGATAATGAATAAAAGGTGCAGCAAAATGCTGTTAAATCGAAACTGCACTTATTAATGTACACTGTATTCAGTCTGCATTCGGTCTCTGTAGTAATACAGATTCACTCTAAAGAAAAATCCATCCTCAAATTTGTAATGCCTCTTTGACAGAAATTTCACACTATCTCATATATATATGAGTGAAGATGATATTTTAGCAATGATATCTCAGCTACTTTATTTCAAAATACATTTCTATACTCCTTTATTTAGATCTGACATCATCAAGGATTGAATTCGGAACTGAGAGAAAATTGTTCTATGCAGCAGAGAGCTCTCCAATGAGAACAATGCAGTGATGTGATATTTCTGTTAATTAACCTCATATAAGGTCTACTTCGGGATTAATGTAGTGTAACTGTACTATTAGTTCCCCTAACCTTCTTGGCTTTGGTGATGGTTTGTGTAATATATCACAGTCCTTAGAAGGTTTCTGAGGAAGATTACTTCACTGAAAAGGTCATTTAATATGCCAGACATTTTCCTACTGTAATAAAGTAACATAAACAGCCTACCCTGGACCAGAAATGCAGCCGGAGAATTTTGTTTTGGTTTTACTGACTTGGATTTATGGTACAATTTATTTCACAGCAAATCTTATGTCAGATGTTGTTTTCCCATGGTTCATCTTGACAGCAGTTAAAATTCTATGACAATGAAATGAACTTTTCTAGCTGAAATGCTTGCACACTGTATTTTAAATAGTATGGAGTTCTGCATTTTTGTCTAGCCAATATATTTTTGTGCAGTTTGTTCCTGTGCATTTATTTTTCTAATGTTTTATATTTGCTTGAATATTACAAGAATGTGTAAAACAAAAAATAAGGACTTTATTTTTAGTGTTACTTAAACTTTAGGATTGTTGTCACAGAACAGGTTTAACTGATTTTTTTAATATCCAATGAGGTTTCATTCTGTTTTGTTGCTGTGTTTCTTTTTAAAGTCTACTCAGTGAAGTTTTTAAAAAAAAATCCAATGCTCCTGGCACACCTTGTTAAAAAAAAATGTTTATAATTTTGTTCTAACCTTTCTATATAGTGTATTATCCAAAACCAAAATAACTGGTAACTTCATGTGTCATGATCTCCTCCAAGGATACCTTGTGACTTGCAGCCTCCCTGTCTATCATCTTACACTAAGATCTGAGCATCATGTTAATTTATTAATTAACTTACATCGGTTCATTTGGTTAATTTGCAGAGTTCACAAGAGAATGTTCTGGTTTTCCCTCTTTGGAGTATTTCTTTGAAACTTACTCCTCAATCTAACTAGTCACTATGTGTATAATCCCACCAAATTCTGTCAACAAAATGGAAATCTTCAGCTTAAACATGCAGATACTGTGATTAGGAGGAAATTATCAAAGCAAAAGCAGATAAATAGGACAGGTAAAAAAACACTGAAAAATTTCAAATCATATTCTGAAAGCAATAAATGCATTTCACTTTCAGTATATTTGGAACTTGATCTACATCACTGAATATACCAATGGCATAACGTACGCATATGCAGTGTACCAATTTTTTTCACATTTATATACTAAAAGGGAAAGTACTATATTTCTTTCAGAATATAAACTTTTATATATGGAAAGATGAATAAGCTGATTTTAAACTTAAATGGCAGATACATACCTTAAAAAAATTGACTGGTTTATGAAGTATTTTCTTCCATTCTTAACCAATTCCAAAAACATGAAACTTTTGACAAGCAGTAAAAGTTTCACTACTCTTAGATTACTCTTCAAACCTGCACTTCTGTTACGTATTGAGGGACAGTCTTGATCTTATATAATTATTCTAAAGTTTCTTTTACAGCTGGAGTACATAAAGTATTCTGATCTAGATGAGTCATTTTATTCATTTTTATAGGCCCCAGGAGTTGCTCAAGTGTTTATAGAATCAGATCCTTAGGTTTCATGCAGTTAACAAATTTGCATTTTATTAAATGTAAACTCATAGTTATGCTTTTACGTTGTTTAAATTTTGAAAGCATTTACGATTACAGTAATTTTCACTATGCCCTAAGGTTTATTTTAAGTGAAATTAATCAGCCTTGGAAAGTAATCATGGCTGGAAGGCAAGTCAAACACTGCTACAACTTGGTTTAGTTTTTAAATTTCATCTTAAGAGAATTGAATGTTATATATCATAATCCTTTTCCAAATTCTGTTCTTATTCTCATGATAGTACTGTATTTTTTCATGACATGGTTATACTTAGAAGTCTGATATCTTTAAATCTCATGAAATGATAAAGCTAAAAGGTGCTGGAAGACTTACAACTGTCCTGTTATGTTTATGAGAAAGCAGTTACCATATTTCAATGATAAATTATGCAAAGTGCTCATAATAGAGTATGAAATGTAAAAGTTACTGGTTTTCCAAATTCATAAAATCTCTTTAGCTCCCTGTATAATGGGAACTTTTTTTGACTGCAGCAGAAACTAAAGAAATAGAAATTTTAATATATCTGGACTCAAAAGTATAACAAAGAGTACAGGCAGAAATAATTATACTTTCATTATATATATAATATGAAAAGCAGCCCTAAAGCAACTATAAAAATATTCCTCTGTAATACAAAAAACTAGGCTTCCTAGAGCCTGAGAAAGACACTACTGGCTCTGTCTTGAAACATTCCATTTCTATATCCTCTTGTAAAATAATACAGCCCCTGCTTTGCTGGGTAAGACAAATGCTGCTGTGCTTCTAGTTGAGTCCATCTGAGTTGCATCCATTTTAGGCCTTGAATACATTGTGGAACTGGCAGACCATAGCATCAGAAATTCACCCCTAACTGCGCCTTGGAGTGTAAACCAAGGATAGCTGATACTGCTCTCCATGAAGGAAAAAATGGCAAGTTATGAACTGTATGAAGGTGGCTTGAACATGCATTAGATGTCTGTTGCCAGCTAGCAGGAAAGAAAATTCTGTAACTTTTTTTCCAGATTCATGTCTCCTATGTGTGGTGAGTGGGCTCCGGCTGGATGCCAGGCACCGACAAAAGCTGCTCTGTCAATCCCCTTTGCATCTGGACAGGGGAGAGAAAATGTAACAAAAGTCTCATGAGTTGATATTAGGACAGGGAGAGATCACTCGTCTATTACCATCACAAGCAAAGCAGAATGGCCTTGGGGAACTTAACTGAATTTATTATCAGGCAAAATCAGAACAGGATAATGAGAAGTAAAAGAGATCTTAAAGACATCTTCCCCCCACATCTCCCTGTTTCCCGTCGCTACCTCCTCCCCCCACAGTGGTGCAGAGAGACAGGGAATGGAGGTTACAATCATT
The DNA here is from genome assembly GCF_000695815.1 of Acanthisitta chloris. NCBI lineage: Eukaryota > Metazoa > Chordata > Aves > Passeriformes > Acanthisittidae > Acanthisitta > Acanthisitta chloris. The sequence goes on from NW_008683237.1 coordinate 44,770, forward strand.
TCGTCATAAATTGTTTCTGCCACTGCTGAGGGAGAGGAGTCCTTCCCCTGTTCCAGCATCCCTGCTATGGAAGACAGTCCTCCATGAACTGCTCCAGCATGAGTCCTTCCCATGGGCTACAGTTCTTCACAAATTGCTCCAATGTGGGTCCCTTTCCATGGGATGAAGTCTTTCAGGAGCAGCCTCATTCAGCATGAGTCCCCCATGGGGTCACAAGTCCTGCCAGAAAACCTGCTCTGGTGTTGGTTCCTCTCTCCACAGCTCCACAGGTCCTACCAGGAGCCTGCTCCAGCATAGACCTCCACTGGGGTCACAGCCTTCTTTTGGGCATCCACCTGCACTGGCAAGGGTCTCCTCCATGGGCTGCAGGTGGATCTCTGCTCTGCCGTAGGTGTCCATGGGCTGCAGGGGCACAGCTGTCTCACCATGGGCTGCACCACAGGCTGCAGGGGACTCTCTGCTCCAGCACCTGGAGTACCTCCTCTCCCTCCTTCTGCACTGATCTTGGTGTCTGCATAGTTGTTCCCCTCACATATTCTCATTTCTCTCTTCTCTGAGCACAATTACATCTGTGCAATAACGTTATTCCTTCTTTAATATGTTATCACAGATGTGCTGCTACCTTTTCTGATTGTTTTGGCCTTGGCCAGCAGTGGGTCCATCTTGGATCTGGCTGGCATTGGCTCAGTTGGACATGGAGGAAGCTTTTAGGAGTTTCTCAAAGAAGCCACCCCTGTAGTCTCCCCAACCCTGCTACCAAACCCTGGCCAAGCATACCTAATACACTGTGCTCACAGTCTGACCATAAAATATTGATCCCCATCAAGGTCTTTCTTGCCTATGACTTCTGTAATATGACATTACATTCTTTCAGAAGCATAACTTGCTCAGTCACAACAATTATTTTATGCAGATGAAGAAAAGGGGCAATTACCACTAAACAAGAAAGCTAAGTTTGAAACAATTGTATTATTAGAAAATGAGACTCGTTAAATTGCAAGTGAAGCAAACAACTTATGCCTGACCTTTCTTTTTAATTTATTGGCTCATTAAATTTTGTGGGTTTTTTTGTTTTCCTTTCCTTTAGCAATGGTTGTTCTCAGCAATTTGGAACCAAATACAACATATGAAATCAAAGTAGCTGCTGTAAATGGAAAAGGACAAGGAGAGTATAGCAAAATCGAGATCTTTCAGACCTTACCTGTCCGTAAGTAATATTTGTGCTATTAAATAAAAACTATTATTAGAATATTTTATCTCTAGATGACTAGTAATTTGAATTATGATTCACTATAGAGAATATATTTTATATTTATACGCTACTCCTTAGTGTCTAACACCAGTCTTTACATTGTTTCTCAGAAATCATGTTTTGTTCCTCTTACTCTTCCCTTCCAAGAAGTATGAATGAACTTCAATGGGAGAATTTATCATATTACCTGCATTTTTAAGACTCAGAAAAATCTTTGGTCTATATGCAAAAGCACAAACCATGAGCAATATTAGATTAAGGACTTTTTCACATTTACAATCAGGGTATTATGAAGATCTGTGAGAAATGAACTGGCCATTTCTGGAGACATTTCTTCATCTAAACACGCTAGCACTGGTTTGCAATTATGAAGCCTCAAGCAGAAAGAGACATAATTGCTGTAACTATAATTACATGCAAATTATAAATGCTGCAAATCCAATTCCATATTTGCAGTAACTTTAGGCAAGAAATTCAGATTTTAATATTAAGGGCTAATAAAAAATATTTTTCTCAAATTCGCTTTCAATAGAAACAACAGGTAAATAAAATATAAAGAAAAATAAAGGCACTACCATATTGCAGTGTATTGTAATCAAACAGACATATTGAAATACATCAGCAACTATTGCTAGACCAGTCTCTCATAAATCTCTTGCAACTGAACTGTTTCCTGAGTAGCACATTACTCAGTGTAGTTAATACCAGCCCTAAGGGAATGAACAATAAAAGTCATGCAGCTACAAAGAACACAAAATATTTCTATTACTATATTATGTTATGTTCTTTCTGATACATTTCTTCTGTCCCAAATCAGTAACTTGGCAGCTTTTAAATAAATCTATTTTTCATAGAAGCATATACATATTCTAAATATATTAAATGACAAATAAAAAATTTGCTGCTATTCTTATGGACCAGCATACCTAATGGAAGAATGGCAGGAACGGGTAGAGGTTATATATATGTTATATGATAGAAAGCTCGGCAAATTTTGTGTTGAGATTTAAGTCAGTTTATCTTTACTTTGATAAGGGATAAGCATAAATAATATAATTATTTCTAAAGGAACTGTATCTCTCTGGGTGACTGTGGATTTTGAAGTTAAGACATCTCAGTATGACATATACATTTAGGATCTGTTTTAAAACTTTATAATAGGCATTGCATAAAGAAATTATAATTAATTTTGACTAGCCAAGTGGCTTGATCTGCTAATAACCTTTTGATTATATGTTTAACAATGCTTTTTTTTTTTCCTTTTCATTACAAAGAAAATTGATTTGAGTTTGGAAATCTTATTATTTACATTTATTGTTGATATTGACTAATCTTAAAGTACCTAATTTGCCTTAGCACATTTATTGGAGAGGAAATTTGCTATAAATTAAAAATCATATTGCAATTTAGATCTCACACTTGGGACTAAAGCTCATGCTTACCTGTAATATAGCATTACCCTTAATCATCAGTGTGAGTAGCAGCTTACCAGACTTGCTGAATTGAAGGCTAAAATGTTTCTGAAGAAAATTATGTTTGAAAGTGTCAAAAATTGAAAAGTCTCAAAGAAACAATTATTTCTTTTGTATATCACATGATTTTGCTTCCTTGTATGAGGAATCTACATTAGAACATTAAACTAAATATTTAACACTCTTTTATGGCTATTCTGCAGTGCCTGAGAGGATCATATTGATTTTAAGATTGTGATTAATGATATTATGGACAAGTTCCCAGTTGTAATTTAAGACTCATCTTACTGCTGAATTATTCTTATGTACTGGAGTTTTTTTCCTTGTTTAGGGGAGCCAAGCCCCCCTTCAATTCATGGGCAACCAGAAAGTGGCAAGAGTTTTAAACTTAGCATAACTAAACAAGATGATGGAGGTGCCCCCATACTGGAATATATTGTCAAATACAGAAGTGTAAGTATTTCAGTTAACCAAAATAATTGAGTCGTGCTGATTGATATCTGCTTTTAATGTAGATAAGACTGATGATATGATTTGAAATTTAACAATTTAACAAAATGGTTTGTATACTAAGAAAAGAAAAGAAGATATAGTATGTTTTCTTTTGTTACTAGGTTGGTAATGCTAGATTATGAAATAAAAATTAAAAGAATAACTCTTCCTAAACATGTAATTGAAAGTTCATTCTAGCAAGAAATTCTAGCAAGAAAACTATTTTCTCTGTTTTGCTACATGGTAAATTAAAAACATTAGTGTTCAGCTTTTTAAAGAGGAGTAATGTAGCAGACATTAACCTTACATACTAAAGGGTTGTTTGAACAACAAATTATTAATCTAAATGCATATTTATTGATTGATAACATCCTAGAGATAGAAAGCTATAGTGCAGTGCTCCATATTAATTTTAAATTACATTCATTATCTGATCGTGTTTCATATTTTCTGTCTTCCTAGATTCCAAGGCTCAGTTTAAAAAGATCAAACAATTGACACATTCTTAGGACTTTCTTGAGTTTCAGTGTACATATCAGATCTTAAATGGATGTAGTGCAGAGGATTTTGGCCTTCTGTCAGCTGCAGTGTGTTTTGGTGTTCTGTCATTAAATCTGGCAAGTTTAGAAAATAGGCTCTTCTATAATGTACTATTTGTTCTTTAAAAAAGCTTTTTGACTGTTTTTTTCCCCCGTTATTATTAAAGTAGCTAAAGCATCCATCATTTCCTGATCTGTTATGTTTAGAAATATTTGGGTTGAAGAAGTAGCTACAGAGCTGGCAAAAGTGATGAATTTAGTAATTCCAAAGTGTGCATTTTTAAAAAATTTTGCTCTCTTTCAGGAAGATGGTAGTACTTTCATCTGACTAGACCCAGGTAAAAAATATCCTGCCAGAGTGTAACAGCAGAATTGAGTGTCATTTTCAGAGTCTCAAAGATTGGGAATGTAACATTGGCTATCTAGACATGTTAAACAGAAGGTAGTGTGGCCTGTATTTAATAGAAAGAAGAAATCTTTGGGAAATTAAATGCAGAACCTACTTGAATAGTTCCTTAACTTCTAACAATTTTTGTCACATTTCCTGGTGTTCCCTATTAACTTTTTGATGATAGTCCGGGGATTATCCAGGCACTGAACCTGGCATATAAAATGATTCTCCTAAGCTAACCAAAGAAGATTTGTAGCTCCAAATCAATTGAGAAACATTTGGTAGCGGTTTTAAGAGTAGCCTGAGGGAGTGACCAGGAGATATTCTACTATGACTGATCCCTAGACCTTAATTGACTTTCTTAAATTACTTTCAGTCCAATAAATACAGTTGGCAAAAAAGAAAAGAAGACAAGGTTAGTAAAGTATGCAGTACAAGATACAGTGCAGTTTTTTGGGATTGAACTTCCTTGTTAGATTACAATGCCTCTAAGTATTTACCATTGAAAAGAAAATAAACTGTTTGGATATTAAACATTCATGCAACATGTGGATTTTAATTTGGTTTCATGATTCAAATAAGCTAAATGCTTTAGCATCTATCCTGAAAATTTTTGAAACCTGATTTTGACCTAGTGTTTTGATTAAGGCACTATATTGTAATACAAAAGATGACTTTTCATGTGTGGTGTTGAAAGGTAAATGTGCAGTTTAAGCAGTGACTACAAATTTAAGAGATTACTGAAGAAGATATCTTTTACTTTGACCTCAAATCTGTATCTCTTTAAGCTTCCAATTGAAAAAGGAATTTGACTAAATTAAAGGCCTTCCTACAACAAAAGAAGAAGATTTTTTTTTTTTAGTTTTAATCAGAATGAATGAATGCTCTTCAAAGTTCATAATTATGTGTTGACTGCTTCTCTTCTATCTTCCCCATTGGTCATATTCAATTAACTTTTCTATAACTCTTGCAAGTCTCATTACTAGCACCTGAACCAATGTATTTGTTTCCATAGTCAAAGAGCTGTTAGGTAACAACCTATACATCAGTGGCTTTTTCTTTATGTCTTATTAAAACTCAGTTCCCTCATGTTTGCATTTTTTATGGATTTATTTTTTGAACTGGGGGAAGAACAGCCATTAAAATAGTAAAGCAAAATTATAGCTTGGTTTAGGGCAATTGGAAAGTTTCATTTTTCTGGAAATCATGTATTTCATTTTGTCAAATTATTTCTTAACATCAGCTTTTTCACATTATGGGCAGGAATTACTGGCTACAATCTGTCAATAAGAAGCTTGACATTTATTTCTATATTCCAAAGACTTAGGTACAATGTAATTTTTATACGTAGCAGCCTCAAATATTTTCATGCTGTTGCACTGAGAAAGTCAAGATAGTCTGACAAAGCTTCACTGACAGAGTCTGAAGTTGATGGCAGACATTACCTTCAGTTACTTTAGGAAAGAATAGGATGAGGAGAGAGAAAAAACGGGCAATTGTTCCCCAGCAGTGAGCAGGGAAGAGCAGTGATGGGAATCCCCTAGGCAAGCATCCTGTCTGATGCAGGAGATGACTACCCAACCACATTTCTCATAATAACTGTGCAATTTTAATGGGATGGAAGTTCCTGCTTATGGTGCTTTTAACAGTTGGCTGAGGCACACATGATAAGGTGCTGGTGTTTCACAATGGAATTCAAGCTTTATTCATGTAAATTATGGAAATGTGTGCTGAATTCGTAAATAGCTATTATCTGCTGTGTTATTTACCAAGTACTATAGTAATAATCTAACAGTGAGAGTGGAGGGTTGAGGAGATTGTACAGACTAAGGGGAAGGTGAGGAGATAAGGAGGGCCAGGAGGAAGGAGTGGTTGGGACACAGGGGAGAGATTGTCACAGCAGCTCAGGGCAGGCAGGTGACCAGGCACAGAGCTGCAACAGAAAGAATCATAAAATTGTAGGATTTTAGGGGTTGGAATGGACCTTACATATCATCTAGTCACAACCCCCTGCCACGGGCAGGAACACCTCCCCACTAGACCAGGTTGTTCAAGGTCTCATCCAGCCTATCTTTGAACACTGCCAGGAGCAAAGAGGCATCTACTACTTCCCTGGGTGGCCTGTTCCAGTGTCTCACCACCCTCACAGTAAAAAACTTCTTCCTAACATCTAGCCTAAATTTCCCCTCCTTCAGTTTGAATCCATTACCCCTTGTCCTTTCACTGCAGTTCCTAACAAAGAGTCCCTCTCTGGCTCTACTGTAGCCCCTTCAGATAGCAGAGGCTGCTATGAGGTCTCCATGCAACCTTCTCTTCTCCAGGCTGAACAGCCCCAACTTCCTCAGCCTGTCTTCACAGGGGAGGTGC
>NW_008683237.1:51355-52524 GCF_000695815.1 Acanthisitta chloris
ACTGCATGCAGGATTCCTGGTGGAGTCTCACAAGAGCAGAGTAGAAGGAGAGAATCATCTTTGGCCTGCTGGTCACGCTGCTATTGATGCAGCCCAGGATTTGGCTTTCTGGCCTGCGAGTAGATACTGCCATCTCATGGTGAGTTTCTCATCTACCATCATCACCCAGTGTTTCTGGGTAGTTTAGCATCCTAAAGAAGCAGATGTAGGTGTTCCTTGGATTGCCATGACCCAAATGTAGGATCTCGCACTGCAGTTTTTTGAACTTCATGAGGTTTACGTTGGCCCATCTCTCAAGATTGTCAAGGTCCCTCTGGATGGCACATCCCTTCCCTCCAGCGTGCCGACTGCCCCACACAGCTTGGAGTCATCAGTGCTGAGGGTCCCCTCAATCCCACTGCCCATGTTGCCAACAAAGATGTTGAACAGTATCAGCCACAGCACTGACCCCTGAGGGGCACCATTCATCATTGCCCCCCACATGGACAATGAGCCACAGACCATAACTCTCTGCATACGACCATCCAGCCAGTTCTTTATCTACTGAGTGGTCCACCCATCAAATCCATGTCTCTCCAATTTAGAGACAAGGATGTCATGCGGGACAGTGTCAAATGCCTTGCATAAGTCCAGGTAGATGATATCAGTTGCTCTGACCCTATCCGCCAATTCTGTGGCCCCATCATAGAAAGCCACCAAATTCGTCAGGCATGACTTGCCTGTAAAGCCATGTTGGTTATTACCAATCACCTCTTTGCTTTCATGTGGCAGCCTTTGGGAAGTGTTGACATCAGTTAAGCTTAGCCTCAGAAGCAGCATGCAATGTGTGATCACTGTACAGGAATAATCACTTATGCTTGACTTCATAGTCACAAAAAATACTGCTCAAGTGCATTTTGACTGTGATGGACATTCTGCAGCTGCACATTGCAGTAATGAATTTGAGCTTGGTACATGGTGTTGCCATCTGTCCCTTGCAAATCGTATCACTATTGTCTTGAGGAGATTCATTCCCAACCTTCAGTTATGATTTTGGTACCATATCCTGATTTACTTTTTAATGTTTAAAAAGAAGGTATTGAGCAGACTTCTTAGTGTTTCTATACTTCCAGGTCACAGAATGCCAACAGCAAGTTCGAGGAAAAAATGGAGGAAAGGGTTGTTTTTGT